>NC_049237.1:19664355-19921855 GCF_011100685.1 Canis lupus familiaris
TTCAGTGATAGGGACAGGGGACACTGAAGTCTTGGTTTTTCAGGGCTGACAAAGAAGTAAGAACAAGACAGAAGCCAATTTTGCTTTGAGGGGATTTGATAAACCAGGTGAACTTGACCTTTGGCTCCCATGATCCCTGGGGGCATGGAGGATGGGGACAGAGCTCAAGGCTAGTCTTAGCCAGGGAATTTAAGAGGAATTCCCTCCCTCCCTTTTATTGTCCTTACCAAATCACTTCAGATGAATTAGGAAAAATAGCTCCTAAGAGCATGCTAGTTTTCTATCTTGAGCAAAAAGGGGCAAAAATAGCTCCTCTGAGTTTTCAAAACCAAACGCCATCCTCATACATTCTTGTATTTCAAATTCACATAGACCACCTGGTGGCCCATGAAATCTCAAGCCAAGATTTTGTCTCTTTCTTTTTTTTTAAGTTTTATTCTAATTCCAGCACAGTTAACATACAGTGCTATACTAGTTTTATGGTGATCTGAGCTTGGGAGGACACTCAGGCATTTGAAGAAGCAAGTGAAAATCCTCTCTGGAAAGACCTAACTTCAAAGCAGGCCTCAGAAAAATCCCCACAAATAAAATCCCAAATAAAATATGAGCTCACAGTCAAAAACAAAAGTGCACATGCGATGAGTCACCACAAACAAGAGACAACAGTAGGGGTTCGTAGATGATTACATCTGTACAGACTGCAGTTACTGGGAGCACCAGACACAATTGTTCCCCTTTGTAGGAAAGGATGGTGGGCCAGCCAGTGGGCGTGTGAACCTCACAGGTGCTTGGGTTCTGCATATGCTCACATGTACAGCTGACCAGAACCACAGACGGATACATGTGGGATGGGAGATATTGACATCAAGGGTAACTTTCCAGCTAGGATGGGTTGCAGCATAGCTGGATGCCAACGGAAATGATCCTGAGAGAGGACAAGAGAGATGGGGGTGGGGTGCTGTCTTTGAGCAGGGGAAAGGATCCAGGGTATGGAGGGCTGACCTCAGATGGGACCTCGGACATTTCACCCCATCTCAGGAGAAGGTGGCCGTATGTGTACACAGGTTTGGTGTTGGGAGGTGGGGCCGGGAGGGAATGGGTACAGGGGTTTGAAGAGAACCTAAGGGAGTGGGAGAGTGGAATGACTAGGGAAACAGAACAAAATTGCCAGATGACACTTGAGTTTAGTGGTCATAAATGTAGAATAAGACCCCAGTCTGGCACGAGTCAGGAGCTAGAGGGGCTTGAAGAATAAGCAGAAAACAGAACTATCACAGAATCATCTCAGATGGGAAGCCACCCTGGGAACAGCACAGAGCAAGGAGACACTTGGGGTCTCAGTCAGGGGTTGGGGAGATGAATGAAAAACAAACAAAAGACCTAAAACAGAGGCAAGACGAAATGTCAGATTTGGAAGGGCAGATCTAGGAGGCTAGTGGACACACACACACACATTGGTCCCCCAAAGAGAAGCAAAATAATAGAACAGAACGATATTGAAGGATGCAATTTTTAAAAATTTTCCAGAAATAAAATAATTCTTACATCTACAGTCTTGAAGGGCATACCAAGGACAGCAAGCAATGGTGTCTTATAAAAGATGAGCAAAGGGGCGCCTGGGGGCGCTCAGTCGGTGAAGCATCTGCCTTGGGCTCAGGTCATGATCCCAAGTCCTGGGATGGAGCCCTGTGTACAGCAGCACACCTGACGCAGAAATTCTGAAAGGAGAAGGATGGGCAAAAACTCTCATCTGATACGGTTCATATTATAAAAATTTTTTTAAAAAAAGACACAGAAAACGAAACTTACTGGACCTTTCTGGGGAAGAGATGGAAGGAGCACTGACCCTTTCAGGCACTCTCACCCACTGTGAAACTACGATTATTAAAACTATTTTATACTGAAGCATGAATAAATAGATCAGTGTGACGGAATAGAACATACATTAGTAGAACCAAACACATGTAGAAGTTAATGCAGAACAAAGGTGGAAGTTCACACCCATACCAGGAAACACGCACGAGCCCGTATCATGTTCCGACAATGGTGCTGCCATCCGCAAACAAAGCACAGCTCTCTCCTCGCACAAATGCAAACTCTAGGATGATAAACGTCTGCATTTTAAACCCAAACTATAAAACCACTGTAAGAAAACCCTGAGTGATTTTTTTTTTTAAATCTGAGAAGGTGGAATGGCTCTAAGTATGCCACTTACCCATGACACTGATGAATTATACTCAACAAACACACAAAAAAATGATCTTCACAGGGAAAAATGGAATAAGTATAATCAAAAGACAATGCAAAACAGGAAAATAGAAAATATTTGCCCAACGTATCAGAGAAAAAGACAAAGTCCTTATCTATACATTTTTTTTCAGATCAATAAGAAAAAAACCCAACGATAGAAAAAATGGCCGATTTTTATAAGTATGCATAAAAGAAAAGCCAAATAGCTCTTATGCATGTAAAAAGAAACTTGGTGACACTCAGAATAAGAGAAATATAAACTAAGAATATAAAGAAATAATTTGTAAAGCCTGTTAGTTTGGCAAAGATCACAGCACTTGATCACGTGGTAGGGTTGGTGGGAGGCAGGGAACCAGGATCTGCAGTCTCCATCATCATGATTTCGTGATGGTATAAATAGATACGGCTTCCAGGGGACAAAATTCGGTAAGGTCTACAGAAATGAAAATCTCATATACACCTTCCAGCCGTTCCACTTCTAGGACTGTATCCCGCACATGAGAATGGCGCATATATGAGCGCACTCAAAGCAGAGCTGATGGGATGCCTGGGTGGCTCGGCGGGTGAGTGTCTGCCTTCAGCTCAGGGCATGACCCCGGGGTCCTGGGATTGAGGCCCGCAGGGAGCCTGCTTCTCCCTCTGCCTGTATCTCTTCTCCCTCTCTCTGTCTCTCATGAATAAATAAATAAAATCTTTAAAAAAAAAAAAAAAAGCAGAACTGGTTTTAGTTGTAAAAGCCAGACAGCATCACAGGAAACAGGTTCAATGAGTTGTGACCTAGCGATGCAGAAGCTGAGAAGAGCCAGCTTGGGGTGCCTTATCTGAAACAAGATTCCACTATGACTGCTAATTGTTAATGCTTCCATCCAAGAAAATCTGTAGGACACAGTAGTAGAGAAGTGAACAGAAGGGGAAAAAATGTGTGTGTGTGTGTGTGTGTGTGTGTGTGTGTGTGTGTGTGACATGTTTCTGGAAAAGGCTAACAGGTTCCACGGGGCGAAGGGGATAGGTGGCAGGGGTCAGAAGTGGGAGAAATTATTTTCGTCCTATATTTTTCATAATTTTTGAATTTTGTACACGTGCATTGTTACTTTAAAAACCCTTCAAAATATAAATTAAGCTATTATTATTGTTTTTTAGTTTTTTAGAGAAATGAATCCTTTAAAATTTCTGGTAGGAGGAAGCTTTGAGGTCCAGTTGAATGACCAACCAAATGATTCTGGAGCCCTGCTGTCTCATCACATCACGAAGTCACAGAGAATACAGCCCCAGATCTGTTTTCAGGCTGGGCTGGCTGGGCACTCCCACCCCTTGAGGCAGTGGTGGGCACACCGTGGCCAGGGGCAGCAACAGTGCTCACACCCAGCAGGTGACACATGGGGTTGGGTGGCACGTCTACCCTTTTGGGGCCTAGGTTTTCTACCAATTGAGCACAGACCTCTGAGTGACCCTGCACCTGAGGCAAAATTCCCCTGGAGGGGGGGCGAGGGAAGTGCCAGTTTGTTCCTGTGTGTGTGTCCATGCGCTGCTCACTCTGCCCAGGGCTCACTCGCTGTCTCACTCATGCCACTTCCAGGGCCCCTTCCTGGCCTGCCTTCCTTCCTTCCTTCCTTCCTTCCTTCCTTCCTTCCTTCCTTCCTTCCTTCCTTCCTTCCCATGCCCTCCCCAATGCCTGCGTCTCGGGCCTGCACATCCCCAGGTTTGCAGAGAGAATGCTTGGGGTCTTGGGTCCCCACACGGGCTCAGCAGAGGCCCCAGACGAACTAGAGTCGTGCCAAAAACAAAACAAGGTGTAGGTGTTTCCTTGATAGCTAAGAAAACTAGTAAAAACATGGGTAAATTAAAGCTTTTACATCTGCCTTAAATGTTTGTAGTGGGAAAGTGTAAAATCAGAAATCTGCTCAGTGTAATTAGGGGATTGAGCTCGTCATTCGGCAGTAACCTGGAGGGGCGCCTGGTTGGCTCTAGTCTGACTCTTGGTTTCAGCTCAGGTCATGATCTCAAGGTCATTGGATCCAGTCCTGCTTGGGGCTCCAGGCTCAGAGGAGAGTTCACTTAGGATTCTCTCTCTCTCTCCCTTTGCTCCTCTCTCTGCTCATGTTCTTTCTCTCTCTCTCTCTTTCTCTCTCTCTCTCTCTCTCAAAAATGAATAGAATAGAATAGAAAGAATAGAATAGAATAGAATAGAATAGAATAGAATAGAATAGAATAGAATAGAAAACTTGGAGAGCCAAGAAATGGGACAGGGATGTGTGCAGGTTTGAGAAAGGCACATAGGAGAGGCTGGAAGGGTGCGGGGATGGCAGGCTCTGAGGACACCCCGTCAGGCAGCCCAGGGCTGGGCCAGGCTCTGATTCCAGCTGATTGACCAGGACATGCTGCTTGACCCATGTGTTCTCCTACAGTTCTGCCCTTACCCCTCCATTAAGCCAAAATACCACACACCAGTTCTTTCTACTTTCTTTTCCCCGCAGGGACCCACTTTCCCTGAGTGCCCTGGGTCCCTTGGGGTTCGGCAAGGAGACAACCGTGTGATGACCTCCAGGGTGCTGCAGACCTTGCCTTGGCACCATCCTTGGGGGCCCCTTTCCAGGCACCCAGGAAAGGTTCTTCATAACCTTTTCTTACCTGAGCAACTGGGGTGACATTAGGATGCACTTGGGGAAACATCACATCTCCTCTTCATCTTTGCTGTCACTTCACTCAGAGTGGACTCTGTGGCCCTGACTTAACAATTCTGCATGGCCTACAGCACCTATTTTTGGATTCTGCCTGGCATTCTGGTCTCACCTTACATTTCTGCACATTTACCCTTGTCTAGGGACACACACATGAATGTGCACACATATACACAAAGACACACAGACACGCATTTCTTAGCATACTTTTTGGGGAAAGCAGAGTTTTGGTTACGCGAGGACACACCAGAGTGCATACCAGCCCCATTTCTGATTACAACCCCTACTTACAGGGCGACTGGCAGGGACTGGGTGGTAGTAGTGCCCTGTCCCTCATGGAGCCCGGGTATCCCATGACGCCCGGAACCAGACAGGTACCACTGGGGGTCAGATGAGAGGAGAGTCCACACAGCCCAACGGTGGCCGAGTTCTTGAATGCAGATGTGCGTCCCCCGAGCCAGGAGCAGCAGATGCCGGACGGTGACGAGGCGGCTGTTCTTGCTGACTCTGAAGAATCCCTTCAAGAGCCGCTAATCAGAGGAGCTGAAGCCCACGCTGATTGCAGACTGCATCAGAATGTAAACGACAAAGGGACGCCACTCACAAGCAGCGTGCCTCAGCCACGACGCCAATTGGGGGCGGGGCGGGGTGGAGAAAGGAACAGGATCAGGGCAGGGCGTCCCGTGCCCGAGCCCCTGGACCTTTTGGGATGGATGTGTCCCCCACTGACCGAGATGGCAACGGGCCAGAGACTGTGAGAGAGGCTTGCCCGAGGGCCACTGCCACACAGGGAGGGAGGGAGGGAGCCTGAGGACCACAGTGGACACCGCCGGCCTGCCAGGGAGAAGGGCTCAGGGGGTACAACCACCACTAACAGGGCCGGTGGGCCTGCCAGGGCACAGGACACCATCTGGGTCTCCTCCTTGCCATGCTGTGGGTGGGATGACGCAGGGAGGAAAACTGGGGAAGCTGGGAGGGCCCTCCTGGAGAAGATTCCGGGCAGGAGGCAGGGAGAACCCAGGGGATAGCTGGACAGAGGCAGGTGTCCCGGCAGGTGAGCCTGCGGGAGAGGCGCTGCGGGGAATGGCGCTCGGGCCCTCTGCCCTGTGCAGGTGGCCCATCCCCTGCAGCCAGCTCCTGAGCAGCTCCGGCATTCGGCACACACAATAGGCACAGACGTGCCTCCAGCAGCTCCGACACGCTGGGGCGGGTCTCTCCTCCCTGCGACGCGGCTGGAATACTAATACAAGGGTGACACTCGCACTGGCGGGAACGCTAACGCTCGCACTGATACCGATACTGGCGCCGATACTGGTGCCGATTGTCCTGCCAACGATCAGGCCGATGCTGACCTTGCCATAACCCGGTGCTGATGATATAACGCCAATGCCGACGCTGGCCCGACGCTAAGGGGAACAGTGGTAACACGGACGCTACCGTTAGCGCTCACAGTAAGACTAGTACAGATCATCAAGACTGATGCACATAGCTGACCCAAGTACTAACACTAGAGCTGACGTCAGAGCTGATGCTGACAGCTAATACGAATGCTAATGCTAATATTAATGTTAATGCAAATAGCTGATGCTAATATTTATAATAATGATAATAGCTAATACTAATGCTAATGCCCAGAGCTAATGCCAGTATTAATGCTAATGCAAATAGCTAATGCTAATATCAATAGTAATACTAATGCTAATGCACATGGTTAATGCTAATATTAATACTGATGCTAAGGCTAATACTAATGTTAATGCAAATAACTAATGCTAATATCAATAGCTAATACTAATGCTAATGCACATGGTTAATGCTAATATTAATAGCTAATACTAATACTGACGCTAAGGCTGATACTAATGTTAATGCAAATAAATAATTCCAATATTAATAGCTAATACTAATGGAAATTCCCAGAGCTAATGCTAGTATTAGCACTAATGCAAATAGCTAATACTAATATTAATAGGTAATACTAATGCTAATGCACATGGTTAATGCTAATATTGACACTAATACCAATGCTAAGGCTAAAACTAAGGTTAATGCAAATAGCTAATGCTATTATTAATAGCTAATACTGGTACCAATAGCCAGAGCTGATGCTAGTATTAGTGCTAATATGAATACTAATGCTAAGGCTGACGTTAAGGCTGGGGCTCACACCAACACGAATATAAGCGTTAACAATAGCTAAAAGTTATTCATGTGTCCTGTGCAGGGCACTGTCCTACAAGCTTTACAAGTGTGGAAACCTGTTATCCCCATGGCAGCCCAACAGGGTACCCCACTACGACCTACTTTATAGATGGGCAAGGGGAGGTATGGTGAGGATACACAAGTGCTCTGAGCTGCACATTTGCCAAATGGACTCTGGCTTATCCCAAATCTCAGTGGCTACCAGCCAAAGCAGTATGGCTGCAGGAAATTGAGTATTTGATCCACCTGCCCTCTCAAATACACCAAAATCCCCTGAGGAGGGAAGTACTTCACCGTGTGCAGGGGTCAATTTGAGTCCTATGTCCCTTTTGCGGCCAAATGAGTCAGGACTCGTGGCCCCAGACCCTATCCCTGGTGGGGACCAGAGCCCTCAGTGTGCCCCAGAAACTCACACTGCCCCTTGCAGGCACATGGAGGGGGGCACTGTCAGGTCACGAAGGGCTCCCAGGCAGGGTAGTGGGTGGCAGCATAGCAGGGTGTCTTCCTTGGAGCCGCGTCTGCCTCTCTCCTCTCCCTGTGTGGTGTGAATCTCATGATGGATGGGGCCAAGTCTTTCCTTGGACTTCCTCACAGCATAAAACCCGGGGTTACACATGGGGGAGGAGCCGTGTGCCCCAGAGCCCATCATGGTGACATTTCAGCTTCTGCCCTGACCCCCATGCCCTCTGCTGGGGCCTCTGAGCAGAGACTCTCCGGCCAGCAACACGTTCCTCCTCAGGACCCGCCCGAAATGGTCATTCTGCGTAATTTTTTTTTGCACGTAGTTAACACATTTTGCATTAACTTATATTTACAACTTCATCAAGTTGACATTGCAAAATGAGAGAAGAAACCAGAAGTAAAATCACTATCGCCGGCTTGGGAAGATGATTCAAATGGCTTATTTTCTCCATTGACTTCAACATACTCTCACTTTCCCTTAACAACTTCACACTTGAACAGACCAGACAGGTTGGTCACAGAGGGATAGGGTGTTGGCACCAGCCTTAGCTGCTAAGCCTCTGTGAGTCTGGTCTCTTCTGGGACGGCTGGCAGAGAATGGCAGCTGTGGGGACAGGGAACCCGTCCCCACTTGGAATGGGCATCATGAGGACCAGTTCACATTCACACCCATCCCGAACCCCAGTGCCCCATCCCCAAATCTATGCCCTCCTTACCTTCCACTGAGTAGTGCCTGACCCCTTACCGTTAGAGGTTTACTTCCCCAGTGAGGGTCTCCGGGCTGTGGTCAGGTGTCTATTTCCTAAATGAGGCCGTTATCACTCACTGCTATGCTCCGGGGCAGGTGAGCATGGACAGCGCGGGAAGAAAGTCACGGAGCAGACTGCAAAGGCCTCCCCCTGCGATTCCTCATCTGTTAATAAGTGCACGTTATGGAATTTCTTACTGGCTATCCAGGGTCCATGAAGCCTATCCAGTGGGGGGGAAGGCCCATCCAGTGGGGGGAAGGCCCGTCCAGTGGGAGAGGCTCATCCTGTAGAGGGGGAGGCCCACCCAGTGTGGGGAGGCCTGTCTAGTCAGGGGAGGCCTGTCCGGGGGGAGGCCCATCCAGTCAGGGAGGCCCAGTCAGTGGGAGAGGCCTATCCAGTCAGGGGAGGCCCGTCCAGTGGTGGAGGCCCATCCAGTCGGGGGAGGCCCATCCAGTGGGGGAAGGTGGCCGGGCACTGAAATGGAGGCAGGGCTGGGAGGGACTGGCCAGGTTAGAAACAGCAAAAAGGAAGCGCTTGTGTTGCTTTGGGAGTAAGGAAGAAACGAAGGTGGTGATGGCACTCCTGTCTTTATAACAAATCCCACAGTCCTCGGCCTGCTGTCTGGGGAGGGACGGCTGTGTGGAGCCGTGGGCACCCTGACATGGCAACAGTGCCCGCAGAGCAGCTGGAAGCCCTCCCGTTGCCCTCTCCAGCCAGGCACAGCCCAGAGTCTGGCCACCTTGCTCACTGGCAATCCTTTCTGAGAAAACGACTCCTGGGCATGGGACGCCATCCTACAAGCCTGGTGACCGGCACGAAGCCTGCGGTGCCTCCCTCGGGGTTCTGGCTGGAGTTGGGGAGCCCAGGTGGCCCACGCACCTGGGCGGGTGATGTCAGTGGTGGCCCCCAAGCCCCAGCCCCTCCCACACCTGCCAGCCACACAGCCGTCAGCCTTCACCTGCCGAGAAGCAGGAATGCGGGCTTGACCATCTGCAGGCCCCTGTGCATCCGGGGTGAAGAGAGGGAGGACAGACTCTGGGTGCAGGTGATTCATCAGGCTGCTGTTCAGCCTGGGTCCGACTTCCCATTGCTTCCCTTTGCCAGTTGGAGGATGTGACTTTGTTTACAGCAACAACGCTACAAGGGAACCCTGTATCACTGGCTGCGGTGCTCTGCCAGGTGCAAGGGAGGGACACGCCGCCCACTGTCCCCAGGAAGCGTGGCTCCCCTGACAGATGCTCAGGCGGGCTGCCCACCCCTCAGCCCCTCCACTGACCCCCAGAACTGAGGCAGACAGCTCCTGTCACCAGCACCTGGAAGTCCTCGGGGGAGTGCCCAGCTTCCTCTCGTCGCGTGTGCGTTTGTGTGTGGGTGGTGTGCATGTGCTGTGTGTGTAGGTATATGTGGTGTGTAAACTGTGGGGTGTGTGTGCTGCACAGCATGTGTGGGGGTGGTGTGTGTGTGTGTGGTGTGTCTGGGGTGTGCACTTGTGCACAGTGTGTGTGTGGTGTGTTGGGAGGATGTGCACTTGTGCACAGTGTGTGTGGCATGTCTGGGGTGTGCACTTGTGCACAATGTATGTGTGGCGTGTCTAGGGTGTGCACTTGTGCACAGTGTATGGTGTGTCTGGGGTGTACACAGTGTGTGTGTGGTGTGTTGAGAGTGTGCATTTCTGCAGTGTGTGTGTGGTGTGTCTGGGGGTGTGCACTTATGCACAGTGTATGTGTGTGGTGTGTCTGGGGATATGCACTTGTGCACAGTGTATGTGTGGTATGTCTGGGGTGTGCACTTCTACACTGTGTGTGTGTGGTGTGTCTGGGGTTGCACTTGTGCATAGTGTGTGTGTGGTGTGTCTGGGGTGTGCACTTGTGCACAGGTTGTGTGCGTTGTGTTGGGGAGATATGCACTTGTACCAGTGTGTGTGGTGTGTCTGGGGGTGTGCACTTGTGCACAGTGTGTGTGGTGTGTGGGAGATGTGCACTTGTGCACAGTGTGTGTGTGGTGTGTCTGCGGTGTGCACTTGTGCACAGTGTATGTGTGGTGTGTCTGGGGTGTGCACTTGCGCACAGTGTGTGTGTGTGGTGTGTCAGGGGGATGTGCACTTGTGCAGTGTGTGTCGTGTGTGTCGGGGTATGCACTCGTGCACAATGTATGTGTGGTGTGTCTGGGGTGTGCACTTGTGCACAGTGTGTGTGGGGTGTGTCTGGGATATGCACTTGTGCACAATGTATGTGTGGTGTGTCTAGGGTGTGCACTTGTGCACAATGTGTGTGTGGTGTGTCAGGGAGTCTCACGTTCTGCATGGCATGTGAGTGTGGCATGGTGGGGTGTGCGTGGGTGTGCAAGCGCCGTGCGGTGTCTGCTATTGGCTGTCGGGTGAGCCGCGCCACAGCACCCTCAGAGTCGGCCTGCCTCGAGCTCAGGGTCGCCTCTCCGTAGCCGACCGGCATGGAGCACACGTTCCCTAACAGCTCTGGCTGCCGGAGAAGTCGGCCTCACTCTTCCTGAGGTAAAAGGGTTCATGTTAGGTAACCCGGCTGCGCAGTCGAATCCGGGGAAGTGGTAACCGTGACGATCCTGACAAGGGAGATCGTTCTCAGTCATGATTTAGGTCACAGCTTCCTCAGATTGGCTATTGCCATAGCAACCAGAGCTTCTGCCTTTGCACGAGGACGTGTCGCACTATTCCTTAAGGTAAAGGAAAACCCAGGATCCTGGGGAGGAGACCCACTGACCCTGAGCCCTGGCACCTGGCACTCCGCGGCCCCCAGAGAAGAAAAGTCAACACTATGTCGTTTGGCTGTAGACCCACCTCCTTCTCCCAGGAACCAACCTGCCCACTGCCCTGGCTCTCCCGGAGGGCTTCTGGAACTCGATAGAATCAGTGTTGCGCCAGGTTTGAGGAAAACTAGACTAACGTAAGATCATCCAGGCCCGGAACACGTGTCTCCCCCCGACCCTGAGGTACGCAGAGGTCGCCAAGGGAAACCCAGGGGAGGAACGCTCGCCCCCACCTTCACCCTGGGGGTCCCACCCCAGCCAGGCAGGACCCCGTCTCCAGCTGCTGGTGCGGGAGTATGCAGCCTGCAGGGAAGGTCACAGCCGCTGTCTGGGAAGCCCTCTTCCAGGGCTAGCAGTGCACCCGGGGCCTAGCAGTGAGCTGACTGCGGGGATGCCGTCCCGGTCACACATCCCTAGAGGCTGAGCCCCCCGTGGACAACAGCCAAGTGCAGAGCCTGGTGGGCCGTGCATCTGTGTGTGAATCCATACCCGGCAGGGCCGGACCCACTCCTTGTGACTGGAGTGCGTCCAGCCCAAATCTCTCACTCAACCTAGTGGGCGTGGAGTGGGTTCACTGTGGGGGTCCCCAGGGCACCCGTAGGCTCTGGGTGTGGGGCCCGCAGACCCCAGAACAGAAGGTTGGCATCAGGCACATGGCAGGCGGTGAGGGAAGGGCAGGCCTCGGTGTGCAGTTCCTGAGGCCCAGCCGGGGCGGCACCCCTGGACTTCCCAGGCAGACGCCCACTTGGGTTCCCAGGAGCAGCCCCGCACCCTGCCCCGTGTTTGTCACTGGCCAAGCCACACAGGCTTTGCTGCTCTATCACCCTCAGGACAGTCCCACGACCTCAGAGATGAGGGCACAGAGAAGCAGGTGGGCAGACCGACCACCCGAACTTGATGCGACAAGAGAGTGTCCAGAGGCTAGTCCTAAACCCAGGTGTGCAGGGAGAATTGTAAGATGGCTTGAGATCCCTGCCTCTGGGGTGTATGCCCCCATGATCCCCTTGCCTCCAACATGGGGGGAGGGCCTGTGAGCTGAAGGGTATCGCTCCCAAGGCTGGGTTATATTCTGCAGCGAAGGTGGTGGGACCTCACAGGAATAATAAATGTCCTTATCCAGTTGACTTGTGTTCCTGTGAAGCCAGAGAGCCTGGGTGGGCCTGACCTAAGCAGGGGAAGCCAGACCATCTCTGAAAGACAAAGCTTGAAGAAGTCAAGGACTCTCCTACTGGCCTCCCACAAGCAAACTGTCATGAGTTCCACAGCTGGGAGGGAGGGAGTTCTGCTAACAACTAGGTGAGGTGGGGCTAGGACCCCAAACCCTTGGGTGTGGCCTCATGAGCCCTGGAGAAGAGACATGTGCTGTGCTTGTGGAAATCAGTTGTGCTGCCATAGGAGATGAGAGTGGTCCTGTCTGAAGTCCCAGGTCCAAGAACAAACCGCCCTCGCGGTGGAGCTGTCCGCAAATCGGGGTGAAACTATCTGCAGTGTCATGTGACCTGCTCCCCGTCACTGAAGACAGTCAAGACAGGCCGAGGGACCACCCGGGAGTGGGAGGGCTCCATCACCTCCAGGGTCGTGGTTAATTCGGGTTTTATGATACTTTCAAGCCGCGTGTTATGATGATAATTTATTCACTTGAGAAGCTCAAAATAAATGTATGGCTCTCACTCTTCCTGTAATATTCATGCACCAGAAGTTATCCCAAAGCTGAGAAGCCAAGCCAAACCCAAAGCTAGTGAGCTCAGTAGCTAAATAAATATTCTTCACTTCTTGTATTGGTCAGCTTTGCCACACTAACAAGCAATCCCAGATCTCAGCGGCTTGTCCCAACACGTACCTTTCACATGGGCTTCTGGGTTGGCTGCTGCGCCTTGTGTCTATGTCTTTCTTTCTGGGATCCGATGTGAAGGAGAGCTCCCCTGAGGACATGTGGTGCTCAGGCCCCGGGGCACGAGCCGGACGGCCCAAACCCCGCAAACCCCACCCACCTGCCCTGGGCCCAGCGGGGCAGAGGCCTTTGGCCTGGCGGCAGAAGGGCTCTGCAGGTCTCCAGGAGATACAAACTCCTCCAGCACGAGGAGGGCGGGGCTGCCTGGGGAACACGCTGCTGAAAAAAATAATAAAGCGAATTCAAGACATTAATTAAAATCATTAATTCACTGACTAGGCTTCCCTGGCAGCGCTTTCCATTTGATTCCAAACATTCTTTGCCAATCATTCCATGACTTCCATTCACAGTCGCTGCCGGCGATACGCTGACTCGAAGGTTGATGAAGAATACTTTATATTTGCCTTCTCGCACTCGCCAAGACCTGGGGACATCGGGGCTCCCTCGGAACTCAAACGTGGTCCCAGCGCTAATTTGGAGGCTTTAGGGAAGCGCCCGGTCACAGCACCCCGCCGCCGGAGGGGGCCGTTAGCCAGAGGCCTCGACCACCCACCGCCGGGGAGGAGGGCGCCAGGGGACAGGACGGCTTCCCGGCGGCAGAGCTGAGGTCGGGAGGCCGCGCCTTCTGCGTCCACCCTTGGCCGTTGAGAGAAGGTTCCTGGGCCTTCATTCAGCCTCTCCGTAGCTTCCTTTTACTGAGAAATGTTACACGTCCTACCCTCTCATTTCCCCGGCGCAACAGGTCGGCGGCGGGCCTCGGCGGGCAGAGCCTAACAGACCATCTGCTGACAGGCTAACAGGAAGAGATGAGGAGCGGGTCCTGGAGGCAGATTTAGATGCTCAGAACACGGAGAGCTCGGGAAGATTCCACACCGGGCGAACCCGGCCTCCCTCGGAGCGCGCGGCCTGTGCCCGTTTCCGCGGACGCGCGTGAAGAACATGGCACCTGGGCTCCACGGGTCCAGACT
The DNA here is from genome assembly GCF_011100685.1 of Canis lupus familiaris. Classification (NCBI taxonomy): domain Eukaryota; kingdom Metazoa; phylum Chordata; class Mammalia; order Carnivora; family Canidae; genus Canis; species Canis lupus. The sequence continues at coordinate 19,678,337 of NC_049237.1, forward strand.
TGCTGCGGACCCTTAGCCATGTGCTCTGTGCGATGGGTGCTGCCTCGGTTTCTCCAGGAGGTGGGCACACGCCAGTCTTTTCCAGAGGATTTCAGATCAGCAGAAGCAGCTGGCATCGAGGCTGGAGGACCTGAATGAGACCCAGAGAAGGGCAGATCTTAGGGTGTTGAAGAATGGAGGCATTTGGGGAATAAGGGGCAGCGTGGGAAAGGCCAGGAGCTGGAGGGTGCTGCCTGCAGGGGGCCGCCTGGGTCCCTGGGGGTTCCAGCGTAAGGGTGGCATAACCTGATTCACCGTTGGGGGTCAGCTCTGTTACCAGCGTTGTGGGCAAAGTGGGACTCCACCTGCGTCAACAGTTTCGGACCCAGAGTGTGGGGGGACAGGACAGGACGGGCTGCTGGGTGCTTCACACACCACCCTTGGCTGTGCCAAGGACCCAGGAGGTCCCATGAGATTTGGGAGAGGACAGCGAATTCAGGCTTAGTGAGGCTTCGCTGTAGAGGCCGTGGGTCATTCACACTGACGCCTGCAGCAGAAGAAAAGCTCGAGTTTGGAATTGAGGAGAGCTGGCATCGCCCCAAGCTTGAACACACAGATATTTGAATAGAGAGGACACCCAGAGGGGCCTTGGAAAAAAGAGTCGTCCATTCGAGGGTGTGAGTCAGTGGTGTCAGGGGGAGAGGAGTCGCACAGCCCTCAGGGACCTCCCACGCCCTCCCCTGCTGCAGCCACCCAGCCCAGCAGGACCACCAACCCCTGCAGCAAGCCACCTGCCCACCCCAGCTCCCAGGAGGGAAGCCCTGCGTACCATTAGTGCATCACCGGCCTGCGCCCCCTCTGTTGTATCTGGTGTCTGGGTGTGTGGGACTCTGAGGGGCTGCGTCCCAGATCCGATTCCGGCACCACTGTGGCAGAGGATGCAGGATGTCATTGGCTCGATGCTGCTGTCCCTGAACACATTGAGTCAACCAGGCCTCTTACGCCAACCTCAAAGATCAGCTTCATCCCAGATGCAGAGAGCAGGGATGGTTCTATTTTTTTTTTTTTTTGAGATTTTATTTATTTATTTGAGAGAGAGAGAGAAAGAGTGAGCACGGACAAGCAGGGGGAACAGGAGTGGGAGAGGGAGAAGCAGGCTCCCCGTTGAGCGGGGAGCCTGACATGGGGGCTCGATCCCAGGACCCTGGGGTCACGACCTGAGCTGAGGGCAGATGCTTCACCGATGGAGCCTCAGACACCCCAAGAATGGGGATGTTCTTAGCCTGGAATCAGACCATTTCCCCAAAGAGGGGGGTGCTGGGCATGCCAGGAGGTGCCGCGTGGATCCTGCAAATGCAACAACCAGGAAGCATGGTGATGTGCACACAAGGGTCCCGTCTCCCCAAAGACACACGCTGGTGAGGAGACGAGGGCTGGGGAGGAAGCTCTGAGGGGAAGTTGAGCGAGTGCCGCAGCTGCTGGAGCAGGGACCAGCATGCCCATGAGGAAAGGAGGCAGGAGCTCTCGGCTGGAGCCGTGGAGGATTTGCAGGAAAGTGCCCTAAACGTGGGCATTTCAGTAGCAGACACGGTCATGTTAGGTCAGAGCAGGGGTGGAGGCACTGTGGCGGAACCGATGGTTGTCCTGCTCAGGGCTCTGTGTGTCATGTGCTGTCCCTGGAGCACGGCCCAGGGGGGCGGGGAGGGGGGCTGGGCAGCAGGTGTCTGGGCGAAACTCAGCTCCCACTGAAGACCCCAGCACCCGCCATCCGTGACCCAGTACACGGGCCGCGTGGTCTCCTAGGGGAGCTGTGACAAAGCCCTATGGCCTGCATGGCTTAAAGCGACAGCAGCCACCGTCCCAGGCGCAGAGGGGCCAGGAGTTAATCTGCGGTCCTTTCCCTCCTGCCTGTCCCCTGACTGCAGGCACTGCATCTCTGATGACTCCTGATCGCAGAGACATGGCTCCGCTCTTCCTCCCACTCCTGGTACCCATGCCTGTACTCACACACGCCCCTCGACAATGACACCAGCCTGGGGTGGGGCCCATCCTGAGGTCGTCACTGCAGCCCCACTAATCACAAATACAGCGCAAGAGGTTGTGTGAATGTCCAAAACGGGAAAGCGGACCCTGCCTATGTGGCTGTTGCTTTCAGCTCTGTCTCCCTCCACCCCCCGAAATCCAAACTGGTAAAGCCCTTGCCGTCTGACCTTTCTGCTACTTACCCACCATTGTCCCTAGGAAAGTGCCAACGAGGGACTGACTCAAGCACGTCCGACTGTCAGTCCGTGCCTTCCAGTAAGGCATGGGTTTGTGATAAGTGCCTGATAGTCATCGGCGGGTGCCCAGCCTCCAGAAGGGTTCTCGGTGGCTGTGGGCAAGAGGTAGGGAGATTTTGGTGATCGAGATAAAGAAAGGGAACCCACCACTCGAGGTAGAAACGGTGGTGCCCAGGGCCACCGGAACCGGGGAAGGGCTTCTCCAGAGAAGTGCCATGCGCCTCCAGACAGCAACGGGCCCAGCCCACACGGCACCTCCTTCAAGACCATGATTTTTTTTATCTGAAGAAGACACATATCATGACAACTTGAAAAAAAGAAACCACCAGAAATTAGAACCACGGTAACAAAGCTATTCTGTGCTCAGTGCACTACGAAATGCATTTGCCACTTGCTCTGGTTTCCAGCTCCATGCCAGTTCCGTGAGCGGAGGAGCCAGCTTTTGTTGATTTGTCAAGACATTCTTCACAAGTGCAGGGATCATAATAGAAGTGATTGATATTCATGTGCTGCCAGGCGAATTTCTGTCTCACTCCCGTTGCGTTCCGTGAAAGCTAACCAGCACTTAGGCTTCTATTCATGTAGAAATTACGAGTGCGTCTGTATCAGGACCGGGGATGCGGGACGGGGGATTCCTGGGCAGTCTCCATAAGAGGTAGGTTATCTGCAAACCGGAAATAAGCTCAGAGTGTAAAGATGCTGGGCAGGCAGTCCGGTTCACCACGTATGCAGGCAGGGCGGAGGTGGAGCAGGAATCCTCCCCAGACACCACACTGGGTCCCCATGTGGGCCGCGGCCACGGAGTAATTGAGGCCCCCCACCCTCCATCGCTGACAGAAGAAGACAGCTGCCCTGATGGATTGGTGCCACCCACATAGGTGCTCATGCTCTCTGGGCGCAGAGGCACAAGTGCACTGACCAGAGGCCCATCCTGGAGCCGTCCACCCCCACGGTGTGCATCTAGCTGCTCAGGGAGGCTGGAGCGCCCGGGGCCGTGAACTGGTGTGCCGTCACCCACCAGAGCGCAGGGGTCGAGATCCCAGGGGGGTCCTCGTGGGGCAGGCCTGTCAACCAGACTCCCTGAGAGCTGAGGTCGCCCTGCCTCACTCAGAGCAACTGGGACACACCACCCAATGAACCATGTGGGACACATGTCCCGATGGAGAGACCTGCACTGGCGAGGATGGGTGACATGGGGGCAGATAGGAGATAGGCAAGTCACCAAGGCATGTGCGTGTGTCCCATAACTCCCCTCCCCCCTGGCAGCTGTGTGGCCTCAGGCAGCCACAAGGTCCTTCCAGCGTGGCTTCAGCGACCACAGTGAGAACTAGGCAGGCCAGCAGGAGAAGCCCAGGGAAGGGAGCTCACACACAGGCAGGGGCAGGGAGAAAGCAGGTGCCTCCGCGAGTACCCCGTGGGCGTGGGGACAGGTGCCTTCAGCTCAGCTGCAGGGTCATTCGCCCACACGTGCTCACATACACCCTGGAGAGTAAGACAGATACCTTGCCAGGCCTTAGGAGACATTGACCTTGGCTACTGAAGCCTCCCTGTCCTCGTAGGAGACCTAAAATTGCTCTTAAAAGTAGAACTTTTCAGCTGCGGATGACAGTCTACAACAGGGGGATGTTATCTGTGAGGTTGTGTCGGGAGAGCAAGCAAAGAGCCCTTGTTTCCAGTGCCCAGGGGTCCAACCTCCCCACGCCCCCACCCCCGACTTGGAAGTTAACAGCGAAGGAAGCCCTGGGAGTCCACTAGGAATAGTCTTGGCTGCCCACGATGGAATGCCCAGATAGCAGTGGCTTCGATGGCAGAGCGGGTGACAGGAGAGGAGGCAGGGCTGTCCTCGGCCGGCCCACAGCCCCACGGCCCTCCCTGTCCCACTGCCGCCCCTGCTGGCACCCCCGGGTTGTTCCAGGTACCCAGTTCTTCTGCAGGCCCGGTGCTCAGCTGAAGGAGAAACAGGAACAAAGCTTTCTCTTCCCAGGGGACATGTGTTCGTTTCGCCGGAAGAACCCAGGGTCAGCCAAACCATCCATGAAATAGGTCTATGTTGTGTAATATCGATGCCCTGTTCTGTTCTGCTGTAAAAAATATAAGCAACAACTTGATTCACTGTCAGAGTTAGTTGGTGATGGAGACCTCTTCGTCTCTGCAGACGCGGGCACACATACCCAACTGTACATATGTGTCAGGGGATGGGCCGTGTTGGGGACTTATCAGCACGACTTGATGCAACAAGAAATTGCACCAGATGCATGTTAAAGCCCATTTTTGACCTTAAGAATTTTGGTGCATGGCTTTTTGCGTTTATTTATTTATTTATTTTTGAAAGCTTTATCCACGTCCCTTTTGTCTATTTTTCTAAAGTTAGTTAAGTATATTCTTTCAACAAAACCAAAAATTTCTCCCTGTCAGGCAGACCAAGGTTAAAAATTGGTCATACACAGCCCTGATAAGAATGTGGGGTAGACTCCCACTCACTGTGGCGGAAAGGAATCGTTTATATGCAGAGAGCATCGGGCGGGAATGTCCACATTATTTTTAAACATCTGAAATGCGCACAGCACTTGACCCAACACTTCCATCACCAAGAATTCAGCCTACAGATACACTCGGGCAAACAGGCAAAGACATGTGGGACGCTGGTTGCCGAGGCCCCCGCGCCACCACCGGATATGGGAAGTGCCTGTCCTCCCTCCACAGGGTTGGAACATTCCACGAGATGTCGCCCGGCATCGCCACGTCCTGCGCCCATCTGACAGGGGCGGCAACCTGTGTGCGGTTGTGCCTCATGAACCAGAGGAAGCAAACTTCAGAGGAGCCCTTACCCCTGGGGAAAAGACAGCAAGTGTGGCGCAGGCTAGCTCCACACAACGCCCAGGACGCAGTCGGAGACGCGCCAACGGGAGCAGGAGGGCTGGGAGAAAGCCAGGACTTGCCCTGTGGACCTTAAGTTCTTACTTATTCTTCTACTTTTATGTAGATAAAATTCATTCACTTATGTATTAAAAGAACTCATAAAAAAATCCACACGTGCTAAACCTTTAGTGACATTTTGGAAAAGTTCTAATGAAGGGCAACATGAAAAAGGAATAAAATCAAATTAGACCTTGAACCCCCAAATGCTGGGTTTTTCTTCTTTTTTATGTTTATAATTAACTGACTTTATTTAATAAACTTTCAAAGAATTTTAAAAATCCCTTTTTGATAACTGAGGCTTTTCTGTGAGCTCAGGGTGTAGAGGAGCAGTCGGTGGCTGTTGGACACTATACCATCTGCTCCCTGAGAGAAGAATTCACGCAGGTTCAAGGCTGATTGATGACCTTGACTAATAACAGGAGCATTCTGGTCGTTCCAGCTTATTAAAAAAATCATCACATGAGTTACTCCTACCGACTCCGAGGTATGTGCTGCCTCAGAATGAATCAGTGAAGAGATGCTGGTATATCCAAAAAAATAACTCACCTCATTTCCCACAAAAGTGAGAACTGCTTGCCGCAGAAGCTCAGGTTGCTGGTTGCCTCCCCCCTGCTTCCCACTGCTGCTAACTTCACCAAGACCGGCAGCCACTTGGGGTAAGCACCTTTCCCAGCCCCCTCTGGCACTGGGGTAGCTCTCTGGGTAAGTCCAGTGGGAGGTGAGTATAAATGTGGAGAGAAACTTCTAGAAAGATGAATGCAAGGAGCTGACCCAGCAGGCGGAACAGCCTGTTTGGTGTTCTGCTTTTGCTCCTCTCTGTGGCTTGCAGTGCAACTGTGATGGCTGGAACGTGGCAGCCACCTTTACTCCATGAGGATGGAAGCCTGTCCTTACACACATGGAGCAGGAAGGGCAGGAAGACGACCGGAGACCACAAGTGTCCTACCACACACGGACTTCCTGTATATGTGCTTTTCCTTAGAGAGGGATGAATGCCATGGCTTCCAGGTCCAGGCCTGGCTCCCAAAATCTTCTAAGACTCCCTCTGCCCTTTCCCCTTTCCTCTTTGCTGTCTGAGCAGCAAAGGGAGTGGGGCCCTCCACACAGCAGAGCCATGGATGGAAGGAGGCCCAGCACCGGGTGACTTCTGCACACACACCCCTTCCTGTAGACAATATGCCACCTGAGCTGGGATTAAGGCCTTGACAAGTGCAGTGTATGGAGGCTGCCATGACACAGAACTGGAAATGGTGCAAATGGGGGCTCATGCAACAGAAATGCTTCATCTCACCATCTGGCAGTGGGAAGCCTGAGATCAAGGCGTCCACAGGGCTGGGCTCCCTCTGAAGACTGGAGGGGTCCCTCCTCACCTCTCTCTGCTCCTGGCCTTGCTGGTGACTCTTGGCTCTTACACTCACCCCCCTGAGTGGCCCCACAGCCTCTCTGAACGTAGGGACACCTGTCCCAGCACATGGCACGCACCCCCTCTGTGAGGACCACAAGCCAGCAAAGGAAAACCATTGGACCGTCCTTCCCGACAGATGTCAGCAAACAAGGACAGGCCCAGACTCCTCAGAGCCGCAGGGTGTGTGAGGTGGGCGGTTAGTTTAAAGGCTCTTTGAGCCAAGCGGGGAGCCTCCTTCGCACACAGGCCCCAGCTGGAGGTGGCGGCAATGACCCCAGGTATGACATGACATGTTTTTCCAGGAGTTGGTCTTAAAGCCAAATTTGGCCCGAGACAAGTTGATATGAAGGAAAATAAAAGAGAAGCCCTTTTAGAAGTGGGTGCTTTAGCACATGTGCTCTTTGCCTGCTTCCTCCAGCACCACCACAACAACAGAAATACAAAATAGAGGGTAGGAGGGTTTCCACCAGGAGACCTGAAGAGTCGGCAGCAACTGGGGGGTTTCTAGCAGATGGAACCAGATTGAGGATGAAAATTATACACAAAGATAAATTCAAAATGGATGAAAGATCTAATTGTGAGACAAGATTCCATCAAAATCCTAGAGGAGAACACAGGCAACACCCTTTTTGAATTTGGCCACAGCAACTTCTTGCAAAATACATCTATGAAGGCAAGGGAAATAAAAGCAAAAATGAACTATTGGGACTTCATCAAGATAAGAAGCTTTTGCACAGCAAAGGATACAGTCAACAAAACTAAAAGACAACCTATAGAATGGGAGAAGATATTTGCAAATGACGTATCAGATAAAGGGCTAGTTTCCAAGATCTATAAAGTTCTATAAAGAACTTATTCAACTCAACAGCAAAGAAACAAACAATCCAATCATGAAATGGGCAAAAGACATGAACAGAAATCTCACAGAGGAAGACATAGTCATGGCCAACACACACATGAGAAAAATGCTCCGTGTCACTGGCCATCAGGGAATTACAAATCAAAACCACAATGAGATACCACCTCACACCAGTGAGAATGGGGAACATTAACAAGACAGGAAACAACAAATGTTGGAGAGGATGTAGAGAAAGGGGAACCCTCTCACACTGTTGGTGGGAATGTGAACTGGTGCAGCCACTCTGGAAAATGTGTGGAGGTTCCTCAAAGAGTTAAAAATAGACCTGCCCTACGACCCAGCAATTGCACTGCTGGGGATTTACCCCAAAGATACAGATGCAATGAAACGCTGGGACACCTGCACCCCGATGTTTATAGCAGCAATGGCCACAATAGCCAAACTGTGGAAGGAGCCTCGGTGTCCAACGAAAGATGATGGATAAAGAAGATGTGGTTTATGTATACAATGGAATATTACTCAGCTATTAGAAATGACAAATACCCACCATTTGCTTCAACGTGGATGGAACTGGAGGGTATTATGCTGAGTGAAATAAGTCAATCAGAGAAGGACAAACATTATATAGTTTCACTCATATGTGGAATATAAGAAATAGTGAAAGGGATTATAAGGGAAAGGAGAGAAAATGAGTGGGAAATATCAGTGAGGGTGACAAAATATGAGAGACACCTAACTCTGGGAAATGAACAAAGGGTAGTGGAAGGGGAGGTGGGTGGGGGGATGGGGTGAATGGGTGACGGGCACTGAGGGGGGCACTTGGTGGGATGAGCACTGGGTGTTATGCTATATGTTGGCAAATTGAATTTCAATTAAAAAAAAAAAAGTAAATCAGCTGGAATCAGTGATCCCGTGCAGGGAAAGAGAGGATGGTTTGAAAGGTAGGATTCCTAGCAGGGCTCAGAAAAGCCACAGACCTGGAGGCTGGGAGAAGACGGGGTGAGCCATGGAAAAGCGGGGAGCACCATGTGACACACAGTGTGCAGAGGGTGGGCTCTGGCAGCCAGGAGCCCCAGCAGGTGCTCTGGCAGCCAAGACCCCCACCCAGCAGGTGTTCCAGCAGCCAGGATCCCCAGCAGGCACTCCAGCAGCCAGGACCCCCACCCAGCTGGTGCTCTAACAGCCAAGACCCCCACCCAGCAGGTGCTCCAGCAGCCAGGACTCCCACCCAGCAGGTGCTTGGGCAGCCAGGACCCCCACTCAGCAGGTGCTCCGACAGCCAGGACCCCCATCCAGCAGGTGCTGGGCCCAGAGAAGTGAGCCGTGCCCGGGGGAAAGCCACAGCCGTGGTGGGGACAGGAGTCCGAGAGGAATCCACTCTCCATGGGACAATGCTCTGTCCCCAGTCCCACTGCCGCTCCCTGAAAGGCCAGAGCCCCTCACTCTCTGCAGGAACACGGATCCCCGCCTTGTTGCAGAAACGCACCCCCACTCTCCATCCTCTGCATCTGCACCCTAGTGCAGAGAGCCTCCTCGCCTCAAGGGCAGGACCACGCTGTGTCTGGGAAAACCAACAGTGGGAAGGAGGGAAGGTGCCAAGTTCAATACAGAAACAGAAATATCTCTTTAAGGAAAAAGTGCTTTTATGAGAAATGGAAGAAAGTGAAACAAAACACGGACAGTGAACACATTCTGAGGGATTGCAGAGGACGCTCCGCGCATACAAATAGGGCGGCTGATAGGAAAAACCACTTAGCAAATATGTGATGAATTAGAAATACGATTCGACAAACGAACAAAAATCTCCATGGAAGGTTCCAGGGTCCTGGCTGGGTGGGTGGGAGGGTCCGGGGAGCCTGGCGCCAGACGCTGGCGGGGTGCTCTGGTGGCAGTAGATCTGGGGCATGGAGGTGTCCTCTGGAAGGTGGCCGAAGCCAGGCCACTCGAGGGCACATGACACGTGCTGGGCAGAGCAGAGCCCGACAGAAAGGGTGGGAGCAGGTGCTGTACCCGAGGGGACCCATCTGCAGGGCAGAGAGCGGGGGGACTGATGGGAGATTCTTGCCGCACGGAACTCCCCGGGCGTGGTGATGCAACCAGATGGAGGCGAAAGGGAGCCACACATTTTAAGGATGTTGTAGGGAGCAAACGTGGAGAGCTTCCCATCTCTAAAGGAACTTGCGGTTTCAGAAATTCCCTACCGTGAGTCCTCAGCTTCCCCCTCCTTCCAGGAACGCGTCTCTTTCTAGGCCGTGGTAGAAGAAACAGTGAGTGCCTGAGTCTCAACTTTCAGGGGACTTTAAAAAAGTAATGGTGATGCTCTCGCCCCAATTTCTGGATTCGTCCCAGTGACTGGGGTGTCTGATTACGGCCGCGTGGGCTTGTCTAGGGGCCTCAGCACCACCTGTGATGCTGTTGGGAAAGGTGCACATAAATTAAAGCAATCGAATTACACAGAAAGTGTGAAGACAAAAACCATTCTCAGGGATTTCATGTTTATTTGAGCACCTTTTTGTTCAATAAAGAGCATTTGGAGACTTTTTGGCCAGTGGCTTCTAAATGACACTGACATGTAAATATTCCATCGGATGGTCGGGGACCAGTCCCTGGGAGCTGCGGGGCCGACAGAGGGGCCCAGCCCAGCCCCACCAGCCAGTCTATGAGGCGGGAAGGCCCGGGAACTCACATCCATGTGTCTGCCACTCACCATGTCGTACCTACGAGTGGGCACAGGGAGTGGTGGGGACCCAACTGGCCAGGGCGTGCAGGCCCCCTTGCCCCCCTAGCAGGCAGTCTTCCGAGATTTCCAAGCCACGAGCACTAGGACACTGTCACGGCACATAAAGCAAACACCAGAACGATAAACTCCAGGATCAACTGGCCTGGTCGTGGGGACAAAGCACCAACACATTCATTTGTTAGAAAGCTCCATGCTCAGTTATTCTTTTTGTTACTCTTCTATTTCCTTTTTAATGTTTTGGCAGCAAACTAAATAGCTAAGAAATTGCAAATGTGGAACAGCACATAATTCTTATTATTATGGTTAATTAAATAACACTCTCTGTGACACGTCATGATAATTATCTCCCATCCCCTCTGTCTGCTTTTCCTGTTAATTTAGTTCCTAAATTTATTTCTGAACTATGGACTTTAATAGATAGTTATTTTAATGAGGTCTTTAAGAATGCATGTGTTGTTGATAAGCTTGCTCTCAAGATTCATTTCGAACGTGACATAGATTTCAGGTAATTTAAAGGTGATTTAAAGGAATGCCCGCATTTCTTGGTCAATAATTGTGGAAGAAATGGAACTGGTGTGTGTAGTTTAGAAGCCATCCACGCCTCAGCAAATTTCCTTTACATACTGGTTTCTCCACCACTGTGATCTTACCTGATTTGGTTTCGGTCTTGCCCCGAGTCTGATCCCCCAGCTATGATCCAAATGCCTTGTGAGAGCCTTTTTTTTTTTTTTTTTTTTTTTAAGATCATATTTATTGGGACACCTGGGTGCTCAGGGGTTGAGTGTCTGCCTTTGGCTAGGGTGTGATCCCAGGGTCCTAGGATCGAGTCCCACATTGGAGTCCCCACATGGAGCATACTTTTCCCTCTGCCTGTGTCTCTGCCTCTCTCTGTATGTCTCTCATGAATAAATAAAATCTTTTTAAAAAATGAGATCTTATTTATCTATTTGGCAGATATACAGCAAGAGTGTGGTTGAGAGGGAAGGGGACTCTGAAGCAGACCCACATGCACGCAGAGCCCAACATGGGGCTGGACCCCACGACCCCGAGATCACAACCTGAGCCGAAACCAAGAGTGGGACGCTGAATCCACAGAGCTGCCCAGGCACCCCTGCTTTGTGAGTCTGAAATGCTCATTGTCCTGAGCTCAGCACAGGACAGGAATGACCCCAAGACCAGTTAGGGACGTCAGGGAACTTCATTCTGTGGTGGTGCTGCCCCTGAAGCACACGAACCTTCTCCAGGGACTCGGCATCCTGGTCTCACATCCCCCTCTGGCCACACTGTGCCCCAGGAGAGGACCTCACCCTCTCTCACACCAGAGCACCATCAGCCCACAACTCAAATGGCAGGAGTTTCCACAGGATTCTATAGACCAGGATGTGTGTGTGTTTATACATAGAACAAAACAGAAGGACATCTTAATTTAGAAGAAATAAGGGGACACTATTTTGGGGTTTTGGGGGTCTTTTTTGTTTTTTTTTGTAAAGATTTTATTTATTTATTCATGAGAGACACACAGAGAGGCAGAGACACAGGCAGAGGGAGAAGCAGGCTCCTTGTGGGGAGCCTGATGTGGGACTCGATCCCGGGATCCCGGGGTTCACACCCTGAGCCCAAGAGCTCAACCACTGAGCCCCCCCAGGAGCCCCAAGGGGGACACTATTTTGAATCTGTAATTTCCATTTCCCAGAAGAAATCAAACATTGAAAACACATCTCGATGTCTGATGTATACTCAGAGCCTACGACGGAGCATGCTGGCTAGCACCCATCTCCCTGTCATGCAGGTTGAGAGGCTCCAGGATGTGCCCCTTGCTGACCAAGTCCATCAGCCAATCCGATGGCTGCTTTGCCTTTAGGCTCCGTCTGCATGTCCAGCATCCCGTGCAGAATGTCACCGCACTCCCTCAACCCTTCTAGGTTACGTCTACCATGTCCCCCTCCTCCAGAAGAGAGCCCCTCATCTCTTTGGAAGCAAGCCCATGTGAAGGGCCCAGGGCCCTAGCCCTCGGTGGAATTGTCAGCGGGCCATCCCCTCTCTGGAAGTCAGCTCCACGCTGCACACCGGGACACATCTGATGTGTCCAGCTCAGTGGATCCTCCCTCTGTCAACACCCCAGCCCCTGCCATCCAGGTGGAGATGGAGAATATTTCTTTGTGTGTGTGTGTGTGTGTGTGTGTGTGTGTGTGCGTGCATGTGTGAGTGTGTGTGATTTAACTTTTTTATATAAATTTATTTTTTTATTGGTGTTCAATTTGACAACGTATAGAATAACACCCAGTGCTCATCCCATCAAGTGCCCCCCTCAGTGCCCGTCACCCCCACACCTCCCCTTCCGCCCCCCCTAGTTCGTTTCCCAGAGTTAGGAATATCTCATGTTCTGTCAAGATGGAGAATATCTCTGCAGCTAGGGGCCCCCGGCACAGCCTTCCTTCCTTGCCCCACCCCACCCAGGGGAGCTGCGGATCCATGGGCTGTAGGCTTTCATGCCCACTCATGTTCTTCTCACTTCTCAGACTCCGTGGGGCCTTGCTGACCACAGGAATCAGCCATGGCGCTTTGCACAAAGAGGGGAAATGAAGTGCCCGCCACATTCCAGGAAGTGTCACCCTCCCCTGGGAGCCCACGTCTTACTTACAGCCACAGACTTGCTTCCATGGGCACCTCATTTCACACTTGTCCTTCGACGGCACACTTGTCTTTTGAGGACTGTCCCAGTTTCGATAGTAAATCCAGAGCCAGCACGTTTTTACTCACTCTTTAGTTAGAAACTAAATTATCTGTCCAGAGGGATGAATCCTGCCTTTGCCCCCAATCATCACCTTAAAGAGTGAGGTGACTTGCATCCGAGGTGCACCGGGAACTTCCCTTGGCCCGCGATGAAAGTGTTGGGTGAGATGGGAGCAGCCAGGGGTACCAAAATGTCATCAGCAGTAGCAACCATCAGTCACATGGCCTCTGCTAGGGTTACAGCTGAGAGGGGACAGGAGGGTCCAGCGGGCTTCCCAGCCCCCTGAACCGCCCTCCTGGGAAGTCTTGGCAGGCAGGGTTCTCCCGGGGGAGCCCTTGTGGCAACCTCAGCTCCGACCTCAGCAATCCAACACAGCAGATTTCCACAAGTGCTGACTGGCTGGGGGCGGGTGGCAGCCAGAGCCGCTTGCTCCCCTTCCCACCTCGCTTACCAGCATCCCAGAGATTCAGCCACCCTCACCCCAGACCAACAGGTGAGCATGTGGAAACCTGAATGCAGCCTTCCCTGCCCTTCCTGCACCCTTACACGTGGGCCACCTGTCTCCCCACCATGGCTGGCACAGAGGCCACCTGAACATCAGTCTTCTGAGCAGAATTTTGCTTATTTTGTCATCCCATTTCATAAAAGAAAAGGCAAAAGGGGGGACCTTAAAAGCACACTTGGAAGGGAACTCCAAAGGAAGCCAAGGTGGCAGGACAGGAGGGGGCCCCACAGCAGGAAGCGGTCCGTAGGAGAGCAGCTCCCTGGGCCACATTCTCTTCCCAAGGCTAGGGGTGGATCATGCTCACCTCAGCACTTCGAGGTGTATTTCTGCAGGTAGGTTCTGGCCGAGGATCTAGGGCGTGAGCGGGAAGTTGTGCCCTCGTGATTAAACTTCACTCGCAGCTGACTACACGGCCCTGGCTCACGGATCTGGTTCTTGGGAAGATCAGTGGGTACAACCAAGACCAGTGCCAGTTTGTCCCATTCTACGGATGCTGCCGTCAACTGTCCGATTACTTCTACGACACCCTGAATTAGGTGAATCTGAGCAGGAAGTACAACCAGCCTCACCTAGGCTGCAAGAACTCATAAGGGGCTCAGGGCTTTTGTTGAGGAAAAGCCATCCTACCTGTAAGGGGAGGGGGTCACCCCTGTACGTCCAGCACCGCGAAACCCCGAACTGACTGGCTCTCTGTGCTCCCTTGTAACATCATTTTGGCGGGCAGCCTCGTGGGTCAGTTCCCCAAGGAGTAAACTGCTGAGCTGGCAATTGCCTCACAGGAACTCTCGGCAGGGGGTGAGGGTTTCCAAAGGAAATAGAAGCGAATGTGCTCATCTTCTGACCCAGTGCTCTCACCTGCACATGCGTGAGCATGCTCTGCATTCTGGTTTCTCAGGTTCCAGAATAATATTTGCACTTGCACCCGAATTTCTCATAGATCAATGCGCTTATAGATGAATCCTGGCTCATAGTAGGTGCTCCGGAAATGTTGGTTATTATAGTTGTTATTTACCGGCTAAATGAAGATACAAAGCCTCCGGGCAGTACTGCATTCCAACGGCGACAATGTCAAAAGAACCTAGTAGGCCCCTGGCGCTCGGGCCCAGCCAGTTCCCGCCGACTCAGGGACTTGCCTCACCAGGAAGCTGTGTGCGAGCTGCACACGGTAACTTTGTTTCTTTAAAAGATTGATTGATTGATTGATTGATTGATTGATTGATATTAGAGACAGAGCAGGGCAGGGGGTGGGGAGGAGAGAATCACGGGCAATGCAGAGCCCGCTGCAGGGCTCAGTCCCACAACCCTGAGATCACGACCCGAGCCGAAACTAAGCGATGGACGCTTCCCCAACTGAGCCCCCTCGATGCCCCAGACGGTATAACTTGTGCTCTGATCAAACTTTTGAATGCCGACCGAAAGGCATCCTCATCAACAGAGGCTGATGTGTTCTAAGAGTCGTCTCTGTGTTTCCTGCCCCCATGTGCCTGACGCCGCACAAAGCTAGCAACACTTTTTACTGCCTTCACTCACTAACCTCCACAGGCTAGAAGGTGGGTGGGAATCGGGCCGGGGAGGGGGGGCGAGAAGAGGAGAGAGTGAGAAATGGGCGAGAGAGAGAGAGAGAGAGAGAGAGAGAGAGAGAGAGAGCAGAGTCAGTGCTCTCAACATGGGGCCTCCCGACTCCCCTCCCTCACTCCTGTGCCCCCCGACGAGCCACAGCAACCGCAGAGAAGCACCGGTCTCCCCACTGTGCTCACAGCACAAGCAGCTGTGCTTCCTATATCACGTTTGACATAAGCGGCGGGTCGACGAGGTTCCGAGCGGCCCAGGGCCGCCGCCAGGCTGTGGGGCCGGTTCTGCCCAAGGCCCAGGGAAGAACCCCCTTTCAGAGGCTTCTGCGGCCTGTGCCGTGCTCCCGAGGCTCCGGCCTTTCAGCAAAGCTGCTGTAGGCCAAGGACGTGATGAACCTTCTCCATTGATGTCTTTATTCTACAAGCCATGAAAGAAAGTCCAGACTCCTCCATTCTTCCTGCCGTCCCTCCCTCGTCTCTTCTCGCCATCCGCCCCCCCTCCCCCCCCATATGGTTGTTAGAGGCAAACAGAGGACCACACTTCTACCTTTTAATTGGGTGTTTAACGGGACAGTGTTTGAAAGCAATTAATGGGGAAAAACATTTTTGTCCCATTTTATCAATTGGTCTTCAAGAAAAATGCCAGCCTAAGGTAATGATCCCGTGTGAGCCAGGAAACTGTTGTCCTTTTCAGTTTTCCCATGCCACAATTTATTCATTTCATTCAGCTGTCCAAAATTACTGCCATGCCAATTATCTCTGTGTGTGCGGAGAGCGGGCTCGGCGCCTTCAGCTTTTCCCTTCATCTGATGCCTGGTTGTGGCCTTTCTTCTGTGCTGAGCACTACACTGTGTACAAGAAAAGGAGAGGGTCTTCAGAACTATGTGAAGTGGCTAGAGTGGTTTCTTGGTACCTGTGAAGAGTCCCCTCGAAGAAGCTTAGGAGACAATGCAGATTGCGTCTGGTGGGGCTTTATTTTGTCCACATGATCCATTTCACACGCATCCAGGCAACTGCTCAATGGAGGATTAACACAAGTTTTCACCTTATTGAAACGAGGGATTCAAAGCAAACAAATGGGGCTAACTAGTTAGAATATGAAATTAAAGATTCTCTAAGACCCTGCGATGTCCTTCAGCCACATTCACACTCAACTGAAAAACACGCAGAGACACACACAAACAGCGGGTCACGTGACTGTCCCTAAAAGCCGTTTGATCTGGTGGGGCTACGTGTTGGAAACACTGACCAAATCTGCTGGCATCATATAATGCACCCTCATTCACTGGGAAATAATCTGCCTTCCATTATCAGAACTTGAACACTTGAATGAAAACTGTAATTAATCTACGTATTAGGAAACGTGAAGATCATGATCTTTTAGGTTATTCTGTCTTGATACTTAATTTAAGTCTTCAATCATCACAGTTAATATGAAATCCACCACGGATACTGTGTCGACCACATTCAAACTAATGCTGCTCCCAGGATATCTTTAGTTTCATACTCGACAGCTTTGTCGGTCACAAATTCTTTACGATTATTATAGACTAATTCATTGTACTGAGGTTACATGGCAATCAAAATGAATGTACAAGATTACCACACTCACGCTCACATGGACACACAGACATGCATGCATACACATCATACATGCATACATGTCCACATGCCACACAAACACGTGCATGCACATGCATCTGTGTGTACACACATACATGCACACACATCACACACACATGTCCACACACCACACAGGCACGTGCACACACACACATCACACATGTACCCATGTACACACACCACACGCATGCACATGCCTCTGTGCACACACACATACACGCACATACATCACACATGCACACATATCCACATACCACACAGGCACACAGACACACATGCACACACACCACACACATACATGTCCATATGCCACACAGGCACACAGACAAATGCATGTCCACGTGTCCACATGCCAAACAGACACATGCGTGCACATGAATCTGTGTGCACACACATCTACATGCACACACATGCATGCACACACATCACACATGCACACATATCCACACACCATGCAGGCACATACACACATGCACACACATCACAGGCACACATGTCCACATGCCACACAGGCACATGCATGCACACACATCACACATGTCCAATGCAACATACACACACATGCACATGCATCTACAGGCACACACATCTACATGCACATGCATCACACATGTCCACACACCACACAGACACACACATGCACACACATCACATGTACAACATGCACACATTTCCACATGCCACACAGGCCCATACATGTCTACAGAGTCCCTGAAAGGACTCGGTGGTTTCCGTGTTTGAAGGCAGCATGAGGAGGAACCAATTTGATGAGTATTTCAGTTTCAATAGTGTGATAGTCACATTCACATCTGCTTTGAATAACTTAACCAATTCATTTCTAAGCCTACTTCTCAAGTATAACCAGAATGCAGGCTCCATTTCCTTCCCTTTGATAATATTATCAAACATTATTGCAATAAAAGGAAATACATCCTGGAAGCAACACTGACAGGGTTTTGATATGATCATTTATAGTTATTGAAACGAGAAGTTTTTTCACATTCATAAAATTTTACTTTCACTTATTCGTTTATTTTCGAGTGCCTAAATGATGCATAGCAAGGAGCTACTCAGGAAACAAAAAATAAAAAGAAATAATGCACAACTTTTGGAAACCCATGACCCAATGAGAGAGAACAGATACGCAAATTTAAAAGCAATACCATGCAGTTTATGATAGGTATCCAACTACTGTCTTTGACATTCAGGGAAAAGAGTGGCAGAGTTGGTAGAGATGCAGTTCTCTTGTTGGAGAGGTGCCTGGGAAGGCAGAGCCAGGAGGGCGGGCTTGGACAGGGGGAGTGGGAGGTGAGATCCTCGGGAAGACGACCCGCAATGGCAGGCGAAAATGATGAGCACGGGTTCCAGGAGAAGTGTATGAGGAGAAACACACATGACGACAGTGGAGAAGCCTGAACTAAGAGCCAGCGTGGCCTGGAGTGAGTCACCCACTGGGGTCTGTCTCCTCTTCTATGGACAGTGTGCATTCGACTGAGGTGTCTGCTCTGAGGCACCATGGCTCGCCTGGAGCAGGGGACAGGTGCTAACTGAGCCCTTGCATCTAGTTCCACAGCACACTCCACACCGAGTGACATGGAGATGAAACCTGTTTTCCAGGCCAGGGCCACACATCCCCAGGGTCCCCATGATTCTGCAGAAGCTCTTCCAGAACATTAGCTCTCTGCAGGCCTCAGTGCCAGAGTAGCAGGGCTGTCACCCTCACCTGGGCACCCCAGGCTGCCCAACTGCACAACTAACTTCCGAGATCAGCTCTGGAGTCCTGTGACTCATTTCACTTACTTCTTTTTGGTTTCATGCCTCTTCCTCCTTTTGGGATGGTACAATGTGAACTTAAGGAAAGTTGGTGTTGGTTGGAAAGTTGGTGAATTTAAATAGACTATTTGCTGGGCAGAAGTGAATTGGCAATTTCAGAACTGTCAGTCGTGAAACCAGTCTACTTCTGTAGCACGAGATCCATGAAGACCATCTAAGTCACCTATAAATTCCCCAGGATGCATGAATTCACAAGGCCTCTGCAGAGCAACAATGATTATAGTAAATATAAAAACTCTACTATGGCCTATTTTAATAGATGTATCTATTCAGGGGAGATAAAATGGGTAATTGTGTCTTTCAAAAGCAATTTATACAATAGGGTTTTTAAATGTCTACACTGCTTTAAAGGGAAATTTAAGGAGTAGTATATTACCATTATGCACTAGCCATCAGAAATTATCTTAAAATTGATTAAAGTATTACTTATCTTAAGTACTGTTGACCTATTTTCATTCAAGCCTGTCATCTATATCTCTAGGATATACAGTTTGTAGGGAAACAGAATATTAACTTGGACGCCAGAAGCTTCCCCATGAAGAATGATGGTGGCACTCCATAACCGATCACTCTGCAGACACGAAAGCTGGCACCTAAAGTGGACGATATAGAATAGGAAAAGGTGTTTTGTATTTGATGTAGGACAAATGTAGGAATGTGTTCTAGAATTCTTCATTCTAGACATCATTAATTATTCTTCCTCTTTCTTCTCTGACTAAACTCACTAGAGGTTTACTGATTTTCTTGTCTTTACAAAGATCCAGCTTGTGATCTTTTTGGTCATCTCCATTGCACATCTCAAAGTTTATCAATGTATACTTTTAATTTCATCCACCCTCCACTTCCTCTGAGTTTAAGCTGCTGTCATGTTCCAAGTGCCCAAGAGAGATATTCAACTGATAGATTTCAAGTCTTTTTTTCCTGTTAAAAACACCTATAAAACCATAACTTTTCAACTAATATTCGATAAAGGAGGAAAGACTATCCATTGGAAGAAAGACACTCTCTTCAATAAATGGTGCTGGGAAAATTGGACATCCACATGCAGAAGAATGAAACTAGACCACTCTCTTGCACCATACACAAAGATAAACTCAAAATGGATGAAAGATCTAAATGTGAGACAAGAGTCCATCAAAATCCTAGAGGAGAACACAGGCAACACCCTTTTTGAACTCGGCCACAGTAACTTCTTGCAAGATACATCCACGAAGGCAAAAGAAACAAAAGCAAAAATGAACTATTGGGACTTCATCAAGATAAGAAGCTTTTGCACAGCAAAGGATACAGTCAACAAAACTCAAAGACAACCTACAGAATGGGAGAAGATATTTGCAAATGACATATCAGATAAAGGGCTAGTTTCCAAGATCTATAAAGAACTTATTAAACTCAACACCAAAGAAACAAACAATCCAATCATGAAATGGGCAAAAGACATGAAGAGAAATCTCACAGAGGAAGACATAGACATGGCCAACACGCACATGAGAAAATGCTCTGCATCACTGGCCATCAGGGAAATACAAATCAAAACCACAATGAGATACCACCTCACACCAGTGAGAATGGGGAACATTAACATGGCAGGAAACAACAAATGTTGGAGAGGATGCGGAGAAAAGGGAACCCTCTTGCACTGTTGGTGGGAATGTGAACTGGTGCAGTCACTCTGGAAAACTGTGTGGAGGTTCCTCAAACAGTTAAAAATATACCTGCCCTACGACCCAGCAATTGCACTGCTGGGGATTTACCCCAAAGATACAAATGCAATGAAACGCCGGGACACCTGCACCCCAATGTTTATAGCAGCTATGGCCACGATAGCCAAACTGTGGAAGGAGCCTCAGTGTCCAACGAAAGATGAATGGATAAAGAAGATGTGGTTTATGTATACAATGGAATATTACTCAGCTATTAGAAATGACAAATACCCACCATTTGGTTCAACGTGGATGGAACTGGAGGGTATTATGCTGAGTGAAGTAAGTCAGTCGGAGAAGGACAAACATTATATGTTCTCATTCATTTGGGGAATATAAATAATAGTGAAAGGGAATATAAGGGAAGGGAGAAGAAATGTGTGGGAAATATCAGAAAGGGAGACAGAACGTAAAGACTGCTAACTCTGGGAAACGAACTAAGGGTGGTAGAAGGGGAGGAGGGCGGGGGGTGGGAGTGAATGGGTGACGGGCACTGGGGGTTATTCTGTATGTTAGTAAATTGAACACCAATAAAAAATAAATTAAAAAAAAAAAACCATAACTTTCCCTGCAAGCAAGGCATTGTCTGAGCCCCACAGGTGTTAACATATTACGTCTTTGTTATCATTCCTCTCAAAGTATTTTCTCATTTGCACCACGACTTTTCTTTGGACCTACAGATCATATAATTTTTATTTCTGAAGTTTCAAATGAATTTGTGGAGTGTTTTTTATTATCTGCTATTGCTGGTTTTTTGGTTTAATTATGATCAAAATATACACTCTGTGCAATTTTAATTCATTGAAATATGTTGAGACATGCTGGCTTTATGGCCAGGATATGGTGAGCTCTTCTTTTTACATGTGTCTGAAAATAATATGTGCTCTTCAGTCATGGGTGTACTGTTTAAGATATATCCATAGGATCAGGTTTGCGAGCCACTTAGATGCTTTAATCATCACTGATCTTAAAACTTGAATAAATATTTTTCATAATTAGTGAGTTGTTTTATCAGGTAATAGTAAAGATTTTTTTAAATCCCCAAATGGTTGAGATTTTGACTTCATTCTGTCAGTTCATGCTTACTATATAATTGGGGCTATGTCAAAATGTTTTTATCTTCCAGATGATTTGAACTTTTTATTATTATGAAGCAACCTGTGTATCTCTAGTAATACTTACTTTGATATTAATAATATAGCTATACTTTGTTTTGTTTAAATTCCCAAACTTCTCTGCTTATGGTCCCCAGAGACCCTGAGGAACTGTGTCAGGATGGCCCTTAGACAAAAATAAGACACAATTGTTCCACTGATTGAATAGTTAGGTCCAAACAAATTGTTGAGGATTTATGTCCTAGGAACTTCGTACCTGTCTGGCACCACAGAACTCAGGACATGTGATCAGGGACTGTAGATCATATCAGCATCATAATAAGGAACACAGAGAACATCAGCATGATCACAAGTAAGGTAGAGACCATCAGCCACATCACAAGAAGTAGAGACCATCAGCCACATCACAGGTAAGATAGAGACCATCAGCCACATCACAGGTAAGTAGAGACTATTAGCCACATCACAGGCAAGTAGAGACCATCAGCATCATCACAGGTAAGTAGAGACCATCAGCCACATCACAGGTAAGTAGAGACCATCAGCATCATCACAGGTAAGTAGAGACCATCAACATCATCACAGGTAAGCAGAGACCATCAGCATCATCACAAGTAAGTAGAGACCATCAGCCTCATCACAAGGAACACACAGATCGAATGCAGAGCCCAAGACTACTTTGTGCTGGTAATTTGTGCAGGCCCAACAGATTTCCTCTGTTCCTTCAAAAAATTTAAAATGGCCCATGTCAATCCTCTAAGCTTGCCCTGCTTATAGGCTACCTCAGTGCACCTCTTGGAAATTGTAGGGTTGCTACTTGCAAAATAGATCATTTCCATCATTGTACTTTCAAACCTTTCTTCCTCCTTGTGTATGAATATGTCACTAAAAAGCAGCATGTAGTTGGCTGTTATTTTATTTTTTAATCCCTTCAGACGACCTTTGCTTTTTATTTTATTTTATTTTGTTTTTTTTAATAATAAATTTATTTTTATTGGTGTTCAATTTGCCAACATACAGAATAACACCCAGTGCTCATCCCGTCAAGTGCCCCCCTCAGTGCCCATCACCCATTCACCCCCACCCCCCGCCCTCCTCCCCTTCCACCACCCCTAGTTCGTTTCCCAGAGTTAGGAGTCTTCATGTTCTGTCTCCCTTTCTGATGTTTCCTACCCATTTCTTCTCCCTTCCCTTCTATTCCCTTTCACTATTATTTATATTCCCCAAATGAATGAGACCATATAATGTTTGTCCTTCTCCGATTGACTTATTTCACTCAGCATAATACCCTCCAGTTCCATCCACGTTGAAGCAAATGGTGGGTATTTGTCGTTTCTAATGGCTGAGTAATACAGCAGCAATGTCCACAATAGCCAAACTGTGGAAGGAGCCTCAGTGTCCACCGAAAGATGAATGGATAAAGAAAATGTGGTTTATGTATACAATGGAATATTACTCAACCTTTGCTTTTTAATTGAAGTTTGCAGTTGACTGAATATTTACGTCCCCCACAAATCTGTATGTTGAAATCCTAAACCCCATGTCATAGTACTTAGATAAAGAAGATTTAAATAGCCTTGCCAACCATCTTGACTCAACTGACATTTATAGGATGCTCCCCTCAACAACCGCAGAATAACATTCTTTTCCAGGGCACATGGCATATTTACTGAATAGAACATGTCCTGGGACATAAAACAAACCTCATCAAATTGAATAGGATTACAATATAATAACTCTTCTGACTATAACAGAATTAAACTTAGAATATTAACAGAAAAAAAGAATATTAACAGAAAGATTTGGGTGTTTACTGAAATATTTGGAAATTAAACAACATAATTCTAAATGATGTATGTGCCAAAAAAGAATTAGCAGGGAAAATTAGAAAATAGTTTGAACTGAAAAATGAAGGCACAACATATCAAAATCTGTGGGATGAAATTAAAGCAAAAATTTCAGGGAAGTGCATAGCATTAAACACTCCCAGAGCTACTATCAATCTTACTAGTAAAAGATGAAAATCTTTCCCGTGACTAGAAACCTGTAAAAATAAATTTTTTTGCTGCTTTTAGTCAACATTGTGTTTGAATACCTTACAATAGCAAGAGGGCAAGAAATAAAAGGCATACAATTTGGAAAAGAATAGGAAAAACTATCTATCTGAAGATGACAGGATTGTCTACATAGAACATCCTGAGGAATTTACATTCTTCCCAAAAAAGGTTCTGAAATGAATAAGTGAGTTAAGCAAGTTTTCATGATATGAAGATACAATCACCCACTTAGTGAACAATTGGAAATTGAAATTTAAAACCATTCTAATGGCTTACAAATATGAAATACTGAGGGATATACATGTGCACATATATGTACATACAAGACATGGACCTTAGGAAGTACAAAATATTGCTGAATCTTTTTTAAAGCCTAAATAATGGGGAGACACACCATATTTCTGTGCCAAAAGACTCAAAGCTGTTGAGATGTCCATTCTCCCCAAACTGATCTATAGATTTAATGGGATCCCAATAACAATCCCTGCAAGCTTTTACACGGAATGTTGACATGTTGATTTTAAAATTTGTGTGGCACTGCAGAGGACTTAGAAGAGCCAAAATAATTTTGAAAAACAACGAAGGTGAGAGACTTAACCAGCTGACCCCAAGACTACTCATCACAGTGAACAACATAGTGTAGTTCAGGCTTAAGAATAGGCACATAAAGCAATGGAACTGCATAGAGTCAGAAATTAGCCCACACGTACGTGGCCCACTGGTTTCACACAAAATTTCCAAGATAACTCCGTTGAGGCAAGAATTGTCTTTTCAACAAGTGGGGCCAGGTATCATGTGCAAAAAGATCATAATAAACTTCAAACCTTGCCTCACCCAATACCCAACAATTAAGTTGAAATAAATTCGTCGTTGCTAGATTGCAGCCAAGGTGCAGGCTCTCCAGAGCCCAGACAGGGGGTGGGTCCCAGGGTCTCCCGGGCCAGCCTGGCTCCCAGCACACATGTGCACACCTATGACGGCAACCATCCAGCTTGGGGACCACCTGTCAGGCACCCCTCAGTCCCCATCCAGGGCTCTTTCACCATGTGTGAACTGTCCCACTGCTCCAAGACAAGTGTATGTCTGTGGTGTCTGTACACATGGTGGACATGTGGGTGTGTGTGGACCTGCGCTTGTTCCCAGCAGAGGTGTTGGGCTGAATGACCCTGTGCCCCTTTCCTGGACGCAGCTATGTCTGAGAGGCCGCCCTGCAATCTGACGCCTATGGCTGGACCTACCCCTT
Source organism: Canis lupus familiaris (assembly GCF_011100685.1). NCBI lineage: Eukaryota > Metazoa > Chordata > Mammalia > Carnivora > Canidae > Canis > Canis lupus. Next base: position 19,702,902 of record NC_049237.1, read on the forward strand.
GTCTCCCCCACACCGTCCCTTGGTGTTTGGTGACAAAACTGTCTTTTCTCCACGCCTTCTGTGCCCGTGACTAAGGACCGACCCTTCAAAGCACACTCTTCGTCTCACCCTGCCCTTCACTGCGGCCCGGTGAAGGCCAAGTGACTTTTATGAGTACATCCATCTTTGTGCTTTTTTTACAATTCCCATTAAGTTATACTTTATGAAAATTTAAAATTGCTCCTCTGGCTTCCGTCAGCTTCACATTTCTGTGGTATATATCATCTCTTTTTGCTATATTTCCAGCCCTTCTAGATTTTTTTTTTTTTTTTTTTGGAATTTTTAGTTCTTTTTTCTTTCTTGGTTTCAGAGTTAGAGGTCAGGGACTCATCAGTCTGATATCCCACCCAGAGCTCATCCCATCATGATGGGCCCTCCTTCATGCCCATCACCCAGTAACCCCATCCTTCTACCCCCTTCCCTTCAACGACCCTCAGTTTGTTTCCTAGAGTTTAGAGCCTCTTATGGTTTGTCTCCTTTTCTGTTTTCATCTTATTTTTCTTTCCCTCCCCCTTTGTTCATCTATTTTGTTTCTTAAATTCCACATATAAATGAGATCATACAGTATATGGGGACTCCTGGGAAGGCTCAATTGGTTAAGCATCTGCCTTCAGCTCAAGTCATGATCTCAGGGTCCTGGGATTGAGCCCCACTTTGGGCTCCCTGCTTAGTGGGTAGTCTGCTTCTCCCTCTCCCTCTACCACTCCCCCGCTTCTGCTCTCTTGTGCTCCCCCTCACCTGCTCTCTCTCATGAGTAAAAAAAAATTTTTAAAAATCATGTGGTGGGCAGCCTGGGTTGCTCAGTGGTTTAGCACTGCCTTCAGCCCAGGGTGTGATCCTGGAGACCTGGGATTGAGTTCCACGTCAGGCTCCCTGCATGGAGCCTGCTTCTCCCTCTGCCTGTGTTTCTGCCTCTCTCTGTGTCTCTTATGAATAAATAAATAAAATATTTTTTAAAAATCATGTGATGGGGGATCCCTGGGTGGCTCAGTGGTTTAGCGCCTGCCTTTGGCCCAGGGCACGATCCTGGAGTCCCAGGATCGAGTCCCGCGTCGGGCTCCCAGCATGGAGCCTGCTTCTCCCTCTGTCTGTGTCTCTGCCTCTCTCTCTCTCTCTCTCTCTATCATAAATAAATAAGTAAATAAATAAATAAATAAATAAATCTTTTTTAAAAAATCATGTGGTATTTGTCTTTCTTTGACTGACTCATTTTACTTCACATAATACCCTCTCATTCCATCCACATCATTGCAAATGGAACTACATCAAAATAAAAAGCTTTTTTGCACAGCAAAGGAAACAGTCAATAAAACTAAAAGCCACCTGCAGAATAAGAGAAGTTAAGGGAAGATATTGCAAGTGTCTTATCAAATAAAGGACTAGTATCCAAAATTATTCTATAGAGAACTTATCAAACTCAGTACCCAAAAAACAAAAAATCCAGTTAAGAAATGAGCAAAGGACATGAACAGACATTTCTCCAAAGAAGACTTAGAAATGGCCGCCTTCTGGACCCTTTTAAATGTAAATCTTACTAATGACATATCTCTGGGTTTCCTGTTTTAGAATCTGAGAATCTTTTTTCTTTTGATCAATGAGTTTAAACCATTTAAACTTATGTAAATACTGGGATATTAAGCAATTTATTTCATCTTATTGCACATTTTCCATTTATAAAACATCACATTTTCTTTCTTTTTCTCTCTTACCTTGAATATAGACATTTATTCTACTGGTTTGAAAGTTATTTATTCTATTTTTATCTTTGTTGTTGCTCCCCACAAATTGCTAGTACCTAACATCTGCTGATTTTCCCTGTAAGATGTTTGCAGCTTGTCCACAGCTTTATCTTTTATGGTCTTTCCCAGTAGAAGACGAGCAACGTCCCGTTCTTCAACACACACTTACACTTGGCGTGGTATGTCAGTTACCTACGGTTACATGACAATTTATCCCAAACTTTAGCAGATTAAAATGACCAATATTTTGTCTCATGGGCATCTGAGGACCAGGAGTGCCGAGGGGCTTAGCTGAGGGCTGTCAGCTGCTGCTACCATCTCACGACTTGAAGACTGGGCTCCAAGCTCCAGCAGGCCACCCAAGCAGGCTGCACGGCCTTACCAGCTGCCGAGGAGAGAGTCCCTTCCTTGTCCCCAGGACCATTCACACAGTGGGGCAGCACAAGTCCCACAGAACGCGTGGCTGAGAGAGAGGGAGCTCAAGATACTTTTTCAAGTGACAGTTCACCATGCGCACCAGACTTATTCACTAGAAGTGGATCACTAGGTGCAACACAAGAAGACATGAGCGTGACTTAGCAGGAGGCAGAGTGGGGTGCTCTGGGGCATCATATCTCATGCACCAGTCACTCTGGGCCATAGACAAGCAATACCCCTCCCCATATTTAAGACCTTGTTCCTCTGAATGTAATAGCATTCGCTCTCTCCCCAGCCCCTCTTTTGGTGGCTCATATTATTTTCTCATCAATGATTTTGGGCAATTTGAATAAAATTTGCCTCTGTATCATTTTTAAGATGCTGCTGGCATTCATTGGGCTTCTCAGACCTGTGGGCTATAGCTGACCTCACGTTCAGAAGAGGTGGGCATCATTCCTCCAAATATTTTTTTTTTCTGTGCCTGCATCCTTTGGGAACTTCAAACGCCCATTTATTAAGTTGCTCAAACTTGCCCCACAGCTCACAAATGCGCTTTCAATTTGTAACAATTCTTGTTTCTCCCCTTTTCCTCTTGGATAGTTGCTACTGTTAACACCTTACTCTTCACTGGTCTTTCCTTCAGCAACATCTGATCTACCACGCATCTCCTCCAGAGCATTTTTCATCTTGGACGTTGTAGGACGTAGCTTTCACCTCTGGAAATTCTATTTTTCCACAATGTTTAAATCTTCAAGGCCTCTACTTAACTCTAGAATACAAGTACCATAGCTGCTTCTGTGTCCTCTGTTATGCTGAGACTTGTGAGTTCTGGATTAGATTGTACTGGATTAGATTGTATTCTCTTCACTACAATCTGCTTCTTTTTTTAGTTTCACAGGTAGAGTTCAGTGATTCATCAGTTACGTATAACACCCAGTGCTCATCACAACCCATGTCCTCCTTCATACTCATCACCCAGTTACCCATCCTCCCACCCACCTCTCTTCCAGCAACCCTCAATTTGTTTCCTATAGTTTAGGATCTCATGATTTATCTCCCGCTCTGATTTCATCTTATCTTACTTTTCCTTCCCTTCCCCTTTGTTCATCTGTTTTGGTTCTTAAAGTCCACATATGAGTGAGATCATATCGTATTTGTCTTTCTCTGGCTGACTTATTTCACTGAATAATACCCTCTAGTTCCAGCCATGTCATTGCAAATGGGAAGATTTCATTCTTTTTGATGACTGAGTAATATTCCAGTGTGTGTGTGTGTGTGTGTGTGTGTGTGTGTGTGTATTTGTGAGTACACCACATTGTCTTTATCCATTCACCTATCGATGGAGATCTGGGCTCTTTTCATAGTTTGGATATTATGGACGTTCTTGCTTGTTTATAGATGTGTTGCTTGGAGTAGAGCCCAAGGTAAGTAAATAATTTCCATCCACCAAGGCCACACCTTCCTGAATACTCTGACTTCCCATGAACTGTGTGCTTTCCTCTTTTGGCCAGTGGGCGCCAGCATTGTTCTGGAGCCTCTATGAGCACAGCCGCCCTCCAAGATCTGGCAGCATCCTCACATGGGACCAGCCCCTGTTCTGGACTCCCCAGGCAGCCCTCCCCTCGGAGTTCGTCTGAGACCTCCAGTCACCTGTGTCCGTGGACTCTTGGCTCTGTCCCACCTGGGCCACCTCGGGCCTCCATGCAGGGAGCTCTCTCCAGGCTGCTTTTGAGGATCAATCCTTCATCACTGAAGCCCAGTTTCTTAAAAACCATTGTTTTATTATTTATTTTATTATTTATTATTGTTGTTTTATTATTATTGTCTGTTTTTTATTTAATTAATTACTTTTTGTGTGTGTGCTTTCAGACAGGGAGTTAGAACTGACCTTGATAATGGCCCCAGTGGAAGCCCAAGCGCTTTTTATGAGTAGCTATTTTTTCGCGTCCAGTGTCCTTGTTCATCCTCAGAGTCTGTTTTTTCACCAGAGCATTTCCATTTGTGGTGAGTTGCCATCCTGGCTCTTCCATTATTTCTGCTTTCCTCTGGCAAGGGCTGCCACCCTTCCCTCGTTGTGTCTCTCTCCTCATACATCTGGCAATTTCCCCTTTGGCTTATCTGTATCCTCTGGAACTGTCCATTACTATCCAACAGTGGGGAGGTAAGCAATTGAGGCCTAAGGTGTGCTTCTCCAGGGAAATGGGAAGGGCCTCAGGCAAGAGAGCCCTGGTTTTTACCCTGGGATCCCTCCTCCCTCATTTTTCCCAGGGGTAGACCCCCGGAGGCACTGCTCCTCCTATTCCTCTGAGGAACAGGTGCATCTAACTCTTATATCAGACAAGGGGTAGGGGAGCCCACTGGGAGTGAGCCAGCCACCAGGTCATTCTACTGCCGACTATTTGACTCACAGCCAGCTTCCACTCGGCCCAGTGATGCCTAGATCCCTTTGGCTGGTACTTCAGTTTTCTCAACACGATGGCACATGCTAGACGAGGCCCACACAGACCTAGGTGGGGAGAGGGAAGGAAAACTAGAAATACTTCCAGTCCCATCTCCCCCTTAGCTCCTGATGCTCACAACCTGGTCCCAAACACCTGGACCCTCCTACTCGTCCCCTGACAGGCCATCACCCACAGTTCCTGTGGAGCCCCCAGGCACGAGAAAGGCCAGTGGCTCCGGTGTGGTCTTCATCTTATCCAGACTAGCTTTTTCCTTCAGCAGATGACTTAATTATTTAGCTATATGATTCTCTTGAATTGTAATTCTAAACTTTTATTCATGATTCCAGTTGGTAATCAGCAGGTAGAAAGTGTTCCAATTAGAAAAATCAAATTAATTCTTTTTTTAAATAAGGAGGAAAACTACTTATTCTATACTCCTGGGAAGTAGAAATTAGGTGGAATTCTTAAAATGAAAGAGATGATTATATTTCCCTCATTTATCCCATATTCTTTCTCTCTTTTCTCCCCCGTGTTCTCTGCTCCCCAAAGCCCAAGAAATTACTAGGGGAGGTAATCATTCCTCATATTACACCCCATCTGGATTTCTGCCATAAATCTGACTCTGGCACAGCTTCTAGATAAGAGTTTGAAGACTGTAAGTTGGGAAATTGGTATTGGACACTTTGGGGGTAGAGATGACGCCTCTGCTCTGACTGGTCTTGTGTTCGGCCATGGCCTGTGGCAGGGTGAAGAGGGGACAGCCTGCTCTCGATGGCCTCACCGCTCTCCAAGCTTCTGCCCCGCTGGGGCCTCATCCCAGTGCTGCCCCCGCCCCCAACCAGGGACCCATTATAGCAGAATGTGTCCAACAAAATCCTGTGATTCTTCTCAAAGATGAGCTACTATAGAACCAAGCAGAATTATAATTAGTTCAATCAAGATGTCCTGGACCTCAAAGGTCATTTTCTTCAACTTCACAGCCACATTCAGGACTGAAACCACTGGGGGAGGGGCTGAGCTCTGGCCTTCCTCCCAGACCATCAGTGAGGACAAATGTCCTTTTAAAGGATTCTCAGCTGTGGTTTCCTAATGCTGATTCCTCATCAGCCTCCTGTCCCTGAGTCCTCACGTCTGCAGTCAACACTGTCCCAGATGAACACTTCATGGACATCGCCGTTTTGGTGAATGTTTTGTGAACCCGTTTTAGGCTTGGCTGCCAACAATGCACTCCCATCGAAACATCTAATGATTTACCATGTGAAACTAAGACACTGTGCTGTGTTTTTAAAACACGATAAATCCTGAATCATTCATTATTCCATCTGGAAAGAATCCTCTGAGCCACGGTTGGGGCAACATGGCAACCCAGTCTCCCAGGCGACAGTGATCTCTGGGGACATGGGAAGCCAGGCACTCAGCACTGTCATTCTCCCAGGGCCAGGGAGGGGGCACAGCAAGGAAAGGCCTTGGTAGCACAAATAAGAAAACAGGATTACCAATCATGACAACCCAAGATAACTCCAAGATGAGGAAAGAACAGAGTTGTAACAAGTTAGAGCTGGTAGTTCCATTAAAACCAGAAAAGTCAATCGGAGAAGGACAAACATTATATGGTCTCACTCATTTGGGGAATATAAATAATAGTGAAAAGGAATAGAGGGGAAGGGAGAAGAAATGGGTAGGAAATATCAGAAAGGGAGACAGACATGGAAGACTCCTAACTCTGCGAAACGAACTAGGGATGGTGGAAGGGGAGGAGGGCGGGGGGTGGTGGTGACTGGGTGGCGGCCACTGAGGGGGGCACTTGACGGGATGAGCGGATGAGCACTGGGTGTAATGCTATATGTTGGCAAATTGAACTCCAATAAAAAATAAATTAAAAAAAAATAAAAATTAAAAAAAAAAAGACCAGAAAAGGAATGTGAAATAACTTTGGGGCTTTGCAGAGACCTCATAAGGAAACCAGGGTGCTATTGTACCTGAGTTGGTGAGTCTTGGAATGGTCTCAGGGTGAATGCTGAAAGACACTAAGAGCTGGATTTTGTTGACGGTGGAGACTGAGAAATAAATATAGGATAAGATTCCCAAATGTTGGGATCCCTGGGTGGCGCAGCGGTTTGGTGCCTGCCTTTGGCCCAGGGCGCGATCCTGGAGACCCGGGATCGAATCCCACGTCGGGCTCCCGGTGCATGGAGCCTGCTTCTCCCTCTGCCTATGTCTCTGCCTCTCTCTCTCTCTCTGTGTGACTATCATAAATAAATAAAAAATTAAAAAAAAAAAAAAAGATTCCCAAATGTTAGTAAGAGAAGGGACATTCACACTCTTGTAACCCTGATCCTCCCTTAGGAAAAAGCACCTTTGACAGAAGTGCCAAGGATGGAACAGCTGACAAGAAGCTCTTGCTCTCACTCCATGTGAGCCGAAGGCCTGGGAGCTCCCAGGACACCTAAATATGAAACAAGGAGGCTGGCAAGGCCCCCAAACCCCACCTTCTACTCTCCTGGGACCTTATATTCCACGGAGCACTTTCATTCCCTGTCACTGGCCTGCCCAGTCAGCTCGGCAGTAAGGCCAGCCTTTCTGTCCCCTTTCCTACACGGCTGGGGCCTCACAGGTGAACCAGAGCAGGTCTCTATCCCCTTCCCACTGGCCTGTTGCTACTGTGGTTCCCCCATTGCCTCCTTCCTCCTCAATTTAGGGCAACTCTCAGTATTTACTCCACTTGACCTGGCAGCATTTTTCCTCCCAATAGGCAAAAAAACACCCCCATCCTCCTCAAAGAGTCTGTGAATTCCAGCTTCTGAAATCTGTGAATATGGTGCATTCCACAGCAAAGGCGATTTAAAGTGGCAGGTTGTTAGCCCCATGACCTTAACTTGGTAAGATTGTCCCAGAATATCTGAGGGGCCCAATGAGATCCCAACAATCCTCCTAAGTGGAGAGGTGGAGAGATGGAGGGGGAGAGCCAGGTACCGAGGAGTGTGGTATCCTCCAGGAGCCAGGAGAGGCCAGGAAGCAGCCTTCTCTCCAATAGCCTTCCCACCAAGTCTGTCCCAACATCTTGACTTTAGTCCCATGAGTCTTGTGCTGGACTTTTAACTACAGAACTATGAGACGTTAAATTCTGTGTTGTCCTAAACCACTAAATTTATGGACAATTTGTTAGAGCAGCCCTTGAAACGCCCTCTGCCCTATAGCTCCGCATTGGGTCTGATTTCCTCTGAACCTTCCAGGCTCTGTCAAATGCCTCTGAAGGCTTCTCACCCCTGGCCCATCCCTTAGACATCTGAGTTTTACATCTGGCCTGACCCAGTGGTGGTCCTTGTCCCACATCCCCCATGACATCACCCCATCCCCACACTCTGCACAGGGAGCTCTGGGCTCATGCTGGGTCACTGAGACCACTTTGCAGGCCTGCTGGGAGTGGGGATGATTTTAGAGAAAGGTTCCTGTGACTCGGGCACATTGTGCTTGAGGTATGACAGCTTCCGCTACTGCACACTCGCCCCTGACAAACACCGTGATGAGCTCTCTACATAAACCCATAATGGATCATCATGCCTAAATGCAGTATGTTACCCTTACTGTCTCTTCCCAGATCTGAAGAAGTTAAGGTCCCGAGAGGTAGGGTTACTGCCTAAGGTCACCCAGACTGGGTGGTTGGCCTGGCAAACTCTGGAAGCCAAAGCTGTGGTCGCCACCCCTTCACCCTGACATTCCAAAGGAAGAGTGGGGGCCAGGGGTTGTGGCCACTCACCATCCCGACAGTTCCTAACCCAGTCCACCTCATCAACCACTACAGGCTGGGGTGGAGGACAGCCCTTCTGGGTCCCCGTCTGCTCTGGCCAGCTCTGGGTCCCGTACCCCACTGGCTGAGCCCAGGTGGGGGCCCTGCGACAGGGAAGTTGACTCACATAAGGACAGAGCCACTAGCTATAAACACATGTGTGATTTGTGTGCTGGAGCCCCACCCTCGGCCTAGCACCCCATCCCTCCCATGCCTCCTCCCTCCCCCATTAGTCTTTTCACAGCCCCACCCTGGGTCTGACAAAGCCACCCTGAGCTCCACCCCTGCACCAATAAACCGCCTCTGCCCTCCTGCCCCCAGGCACCCTGAGGAGATGCCCCGCAGCCCACATCCCCTGCCCCCAGCCTTGGCCCATGCGCCTCAAGCTCCACCAGTCCCAGACAGTCAGCATCCCGAGGTTCAAGCCTCTCGATCTCCATCATTCTTCCTCTGGCTGGATGGCAGCTCCTAAGTTTCTAGCCAGAAACGTGGCCCCATTCCTGGCCCTCCCCCGTTGTCTCCCTGCCTCCCGCCAACCACATGATTCTGTCACCTTTCCCACCTCAACACACCTCCCAGCCCTTCACTGCCGTGCATCCATTGGCTGCCAGCTCAGCCCAGCTCCACTAGCCTCCTCCTGGACCAAGGCCTCAGCCTCCCAGCTGGCTCATCCACGTCATCGAAGCCAGAATTCTCTTCTTCAAGCACAAATCTGACTTTCCAATGGCTCGCCATCCTTTCAAAACAAAACCACGATGACTACAAGGCCCCAGAGGTTTGACCTCGATCGTTAGTGTATGTTCCCTTGCGTGCCGTGATATGGAACCCACTGAATTCCTGTCAGCTTTCACCTGAATCGGAAACTCTTAAGCCCTGTGTAACTGTATATGCTGCTCCATTTCTCCAACATACATCTCTCCTCCCCTCTATTGAATTCCCATTCATTCTTCAGGTTTTATTGTCTATGTTACTTCTTCTACCAGGAAGCCTTCCCTGGTTCCCTCTCTGCCTGAGTTAGATGGTCCTACAATGTGCTGCTTGGGACTTCTAAAAAAAAAATAATCTTTGAACAAAGACAAATAACGAGCAATTGATGAAGGCACTTAAACTCTTATTTTTAAAAAATGACATAAATGCACACTGGGCATGACATGCCTTTGGTAGACAGTCATTGTCCCAGTGTATCTGGTTCCTGTCACCTCCCATCACTGCCCCTTTGCTCTCACCCTGTGCTTTTTTCCCCTATGCAGACACTGTCCACCACTCATGATTCTTGACAGTCTTGAGGGATAAATTCCACGTCCTCTGTGACATTATCACAACTTTCCTGATTCAAAATGACCTATCTTCTAAACTCTTACGGTCTTTGTCCAAAATGAGATGATTTTCTATTTCTCATGAACTAGCTTTATATCTCTAACTTTAGTCTGTCTTTCTGGGCAGAGGCCACATTATATATGTATCTGGTAACATGTAGTGCTTAGCATTATGCTGGGCACATACCAGACTCTTAATAAGTACCTATTAAATGTTCGCTTTTGAATAGTCTGGGCAAAATTCTCAATAAAACCATGGAGGCTTAGAGTCGAAGAGAGCCTGAGTTCCTCTACTCCTGCTCCTTGTTTCATGGAGTATTTATTGGACTGACAGTCTGTGACACCCTGAGGCAGAGCTGGTTCTCCTCTGGCTCTTATCCCCTGGCTACATCTATTCTATTCTTACACATAGATCCTACACACAGGTAGGGAAGGATCACCTGAGATTCAGAAAAAGTAACCAAAACCCACCATTTTCATTCATTTTTTAGAACCACAATTAATTCTATAAAAATTAATTTTAAGAGGAGCCTGGGTGGCTCCATTGGTGAAACGTCTGCTGTTGGTGAAGTGTCTGCCATCGGCTCAGGTCGTGATCTCAGGGTCCTGGGATTGAGCCCCACATTGGTCTCTCTGCTCAGTGGGGAGTCTGTTTCTCCCTCTCCCTCTGCTTGTGCTCTCTTCTCTCTCTCTCTCTCTTTCTCTCTAATAAAACCTTTTTAAAAATTAATTTTAAAACATCTCCCTCTGGTCAGGATAGAGTAACAAGGACTGGATTTGCTTTTCTGCATGAACAATGAAGAAACTGAATGGAATATAGGAGATGACAGTACTTGAAACATTGGAGCTCAGACGGCAGAGGCAGGGATCCCTCAGAGATGAGCCACAGATGAGGCAACACCTACTATTGCTGCAGCTTGCCGCATCCGAGAAGCTCCAGGCTATGGTGCAGGAGGAAGGAACCCAGGCATAAGTTGGTGGTCTCTCCGAAAGGAGGAACCAGAGCTAGAGTGTGGGGAAGCCCAGCTGGCCACAGTTCACAGGGCAGAAGCCTGGATGGAGGAATGCCTGGAGGAAAGAGAATGCTGACATCCGCAGAGGGTCCTCATCAAAGGTTTCAGTTGACTACTGATCATCATCACAGCTATGTGACAGATCTATCATGTGGTCAGGGAAGGAACCACCTCCAAAGCTTTAGAGTAGCTAAAATCCCAAAACAGACACCAAACGCTGGTGAGGATGTGGAGCAGCAGGAGCTCTCACTCACTGCTGGTGGGAACGCAAAATGATGCTGCTGCCTTGGAAGACAGTTTGGCAGTCTCTTCTCTTACAAAACTAAACATACCCATACCATATGATCCAGCGATCGAGTTCCTTGGTGTTTACCCAAAAGAGTCGAGAACTTATGACCACATACAAATCTACACTTGGGTATTTATAAAGCTCTATTCCTAATTGTCAAAACTTGGAAGCAACTAGGGTGCCCTTGAATGGATACATGAACTGTGGTCCACCCAGACACTGAGATACTAACCAGCCCTTGAAATGAGCCATCCAGAGATATGGAGGAGCCTTGGATGTGTATCAGGATGTGAAAGAAGCCAAGTGTGAAAAGGGGTACCTGTGGTGTGATCCCGACCCTTAGGACATTCCAGAGAAGATGATGCTACAGACAGAAAGAAGATCAGTGGCTACGAGGGGTTCTGATGAGGTGGGAGGGCTGAAAATGGAGAATAGAGAGGGCTTTTAAGTCAGTGAAACTGATCTCTAGGATAATGGCAGAAACATGTCATTATCCTTTTGTCCAAACCCAGAGAATGTACAACACCAACAGTGCCCCTAATGTAGACTCCAGACTTTGGGTGGTAATTACATCTCACTGTAGGTTCATCAATCGTAGCTAATGTACTACAGAGCTGGGGGGTGATGGTAAGGAAGGAGACTCTGCGTGGGTGGGGTAGGATCTACATGGGAACTCTCTAGACTGTGCAACTTTTCTGTGAACTTCAGATTGCTCTAAATAGAAATCAACACAAACAATTAAAAAAAAAAAACTGAGCCATCAACACAGATTCACCCATCTGTATGTATCCCTCTACCTAGCGAGAGAGCTACCCACCCAGGTATATTAAACACCATGCATTTGTACCATTGCCTCCAATCCCGATTCAATACTGCAGGCTTTATAGACAATTTTTAAAAGAAACCACTCAACCTTTGAGATACTATTTGATATAAGAACGTGTCAAGAGCTGGCCTAAGCCCACAGAACCAAGGGCATGCAAGAAGGAGAGTCCTTCATAACCAAGCCACGTGAGAACACGCACCCCTGATGACCCGCTCAGGAGGTCAGGAACTGGAGACGGAAGGCGGTGCAACAACAGGCAAGCAGAGTGGTGGTCGGGGAAACATGCCACAAGAATGCTAGGGGTGTAAGGAAAGGTGCCAAGTAACTGGTGAGAGCACGCACAGAGGGAAGAAGGTACACGCAGAGCATGCGTGCATCACAAGTGGGTGTGCAGCCCACACTTCAGGATTTGTGCCCCCTCCTGTGCCCCACTATATCTACTCTCTGCCCAGATGGTCCTTTGACCCGCCTGTCCAGGTCTCTCCTGCCCCAGGTGGCCTCTGTGCAGGGCCCACGTCCCTGCTGTGCTGCTGGACAGTGAATAAAGCTTCTCTCCTGCCTCTAGCACTTCCGCAGGCATGCACGTCGCACTGCCCACCATCCGACAGCCTCTCCTTGACTAAGACCCCCCTGTGGGGACACATTTCTGCTATACAAGACAAGGACGTTGCAGAGCTCTGCTGAGTAGCTCAGAGTCTGCAGGCAGCCACGACACTTCTGTAGACCTCAGGTGGGCCTCAAGGTCGATCCTATAGTATGTGCTCTTACCACAAATAATCCCTGGTGATAAGGATGTGAAGGAGAAGGAGATAGAGAGAGAGGGCACAGTCACACAGTGTCAGGGGCCTTGGTCCATCAGCCCCATAAGGAAGCCCTGATGCACCTGTGCTTACAATCTGCCTTTCTTCAATGTGCTTTCACGCCGATTATTTGACCTTCTCTGTAGGTGGGATAAGCACCATGGGCAACCCTAGATCTGAGGGCCCCAGTTCAGGGTCTCGACAATTTAGGGGACGCAGGTGCCCCTCAGCCTCAGACCGTTTGACCGCCGGAGACCCTGGAGCATCTCACAAGCCCAGCATCCTTTCCTCATGATGCAAAAATCAGGCCTGGAGGCAAAGAGGTGGGCACGGGGTAGGGAGAAGCCTCTGACATGAGTCTCCATCTCAAATGATTGATAGGGGAACAATACAGGTGGAGGAAGAATATGACAGGCCACCTTTGCAGGAGGGGCCCTCGTACAGTGGGAGCCAGGGGTGCACAGCCTGGTGGCCAGTCTGAGAGCTCCAGAGCAGGGGCTGAGCTGACTGCAGGGCCTCCCAAGCCAGCCAGCAAACCTCGAGGTTGGCACCCACACCCAGACTCAGTGCAGAGCCCGGGAGTGAGCAGGGCAGGTGCTCACAGGAGGCAGGGGTGGTCCAGGAAGGGTCCCCTCTTCCCATAAACCCTCCAGCCCAGGTCCAGCGCAGAGCCCAGGAAGAAGCAGGGCGGGAGGCGCACACGGGGCAGGGGCACCCCTTGCGGGGCAGGCACAGGCGAGTTGCATTCAGAGAGGAAGTATGATGGACACCCTCATATCACCAGCACTCAGCAGAACTTGTTTCCAGATCAGCAGCAGGACGGTGCTCCAGCAGTCACCCCCTGTAAACAGCACCCTCTTCCTGACACCCGGTGTGTGGGGGGAGACCTTGATCATGTGTGGGGCCCGTGAGGTCAGAGGTCACCCGGAGCTAGGAGCCAGCCGCCCCTGCCCGCCATCTCCTGAGGGTCCCCACAGGCCCTGTTCTCCATCCTGGGGCCCTTCCTCTGTTCCCTGCCCCCCTGGGGAGCATCATGTCCTTCCTGACCTGCTCGCTGAGCTGGTCAGCTAGTGGCCACCCAACTCTTGGGAGGAAACCACGCCACCGACCAGGGCCGGTGCGGGGCAGGGGGGTCTCCCAGGGTCCCTGAGAGGCTGCATGCACCTTGGCTCTGGCTGGACTCTGGAGAAGGGCCCTGTGGCCGCTGGAGCTCCCCCTCCCCTGCTTGTGTTAGCTGAGCACCCGTGTAGGGGGAGAAGTGGGGGACACATGCTTTGTCCCCTAGGGGACATGCCTCTGTTCCAGAAGAGTGGGCTAGAGCACAAAGTGTGTAAAAGGTGACATTACGGTGGCAAGGAGGCAACCAGGGCCCTGCAGGTCTCCTCTGTGCTCCCAGCATGCAGTCCCGTCCCTCAGCACCACTGCTGACCATCACGGCCCTATCCGTCTGAAGGGTAACCTCTAGGCACCTCCCGCAGAGGCCTGGTCCTCCCATGCAGGCCCTGGCTGGCCAGAGAGCCTCCCTGGCTTCACCTCCCCCGCAGGTTGGGAACCAACCGCCCCATAAATCTGTTCGGGAGAAACAGGCGAAGCTGAAGCAGACTCTGTCCCCAAGAAGCCAGGAGCAGCTGACAGGAAGAGACGCGGGATAGAGATGGTGCTTCGTGGTGGTAAACGCTGTAAATGTAGATGTTGTTGTCACACTTCTCATGTCCCCAAATGTCAACCGTGATGTTTTGCATGCAGACTGTGTTCAGTGTTTGCTAATTGATTAAGCTGTACTGACTTTGGCAGGAAACCCTAAATGTTTTCTGGCAGCAGAAAAGAAAATATATTTATCTGTGGAGTAGGAATTGAAATCCTGTCGGCCTCAAACCAGTGGTAAAGCCTGAAACGCGCACTCCTGCTCCCAGGCGGTCCGGAGGTGCTGCAGGCCCACCTCCAGCTGTTGGAAGCATCACTCGGAGAAAGAGCAGTGGGTGCAGAGCAGCAGGTGGGCACAGGGCTCCACGGCCAAAGCCCTGGGGTGCCAGTGGGGGAAGAAGTGGCTAGCACACTCCCTCGCAGACTCACTGCCACCAGCGATCCGCTCCTTTGGATTGGCTGTGGGCTGGAACCAGCTGGAACTGACTGGAATGTTGGGCCAATCTCTCGTTCCTTTCCAAGAATATGTGCAATCGGCTCTCTTACTGGCTGGAGAACTCGGCTAGGCCCACCGCAGGATGAGCGGCACCACGGGCAGGCCACCACGGTGTGCACGGAGCCCACCCATGGAAGTCTGTGGCCACAGCAGGCGGGGGCATGCACTGCTGGTGGATGGGGACTCGTCAAGGGACTTTGGCACTAGCGCTGCCAGAAAAGCCCTTTCCACTCACTCCCTCCTTTGGTCTCTTTGACTCAGCGCCTTTTCTTGGGGTTTAAACTCACCCTCCCTCTCCCACAGCTGCCGCCATAAGCCGCCAAAAATGAGTCTTTGTCAAAAATAATAATAATAATAAAATAAAATAAAATATTATTTGATGCAGTTTTAAAAAAAAAACAAACTTAGACGTGAGGCACAAGTGCCTCAGGATGTCATTGTATTCGGCGGTCTTGAGTACACTGCACTGCTGAGCTCTGCAGGACGTTAAAAACATTCTCTTATTTTCATACTTTAATCGGCCAGCTCCAGAAAGGAGGTTGGTGGAAAGTCCTCGGGACAAAGGACAGGTGATGTCATGGGAAAGGTGCAGAGAAGGGTGTGAGAGCCCAGGCTCTACTCCGGCTGGTCATCGGTGAGCTGTGTGACAACCAGCAGCTCTCTCAACCTCTCTGTGCCAACATCAATCAAATAGGCCCAAGCAATGGCAGAGGTACCTACACCAACACCACAATGCTTGGGTGACAGCATCAGGTGTGCCCCCAAACAGGGAAAGAACGAAGACCCATGGCAATGTCGGAGTTCCTACCGTGGTTATGTGAGCTCAGGTATCCAGGTGGTGTAGAAGCACGGCCTAGGGAATCAGGCCAGCTCTAATGCTGCCTTGGGCTGCAGGAAATCTCCATCCTGATGAACAAGGGACAGACATCTGTAAAATGGGGCTAACGGCCCTGCCTGCTACCTTCAGCCGTTCGTGGAAAAGACATGAAAATGTGCCTCTTGTGGGGTGTTTGACAAAAGAAAGAAGTGATTGTTTCTGTATTTAGTATTAATTGTTTCCTGTTACTATAAACGTCTGGAAATCTGAATGACCCCCAGGTTCCTGGCCAGGAGTGGGACAGGGTGGGGTTTCGTGGCGACTGCCCTGCTTCCCTAGGCCCCGCCCTAACCTTGGGAAGGGAGTGAGCCGAGATGGCGCTGCTGGAGATGCGTTCCTCTACCTGGGATGGACACGCAGGTCTGTGCACGGAATTCGGCCCTTTGGACCTCAAGACAGAGGCAGGGAATAGTCCGTAGGAAATAACGGAATCATTGGGGTAGCAGAGGGTCAGAAAGTGTGGGAGGGAGGGAGGATTGGGAGCAGGGCGCTCTTGAGCTAAGAAACGCCAAAGCTTGGGAAACAAGAAATCTAAACTGAATCAGTAGGACAGACGCCTTGTGGCTCATAAGGGGGTCATGCAGGAGTGCTGGTGCCCTCTGTCCTAGAGCTAAGCGCCAACAAGGCCCAGGGGCCACTGGGCTGCTCTGACCTTCCCAGGCTAGCATCACAAGCTGGCCTCACCTCCAAACATTGCCCAAAATGTCTCAGTGGGCCCCACAGCCCAGAACCACACAGCGAAGGGAGTTCTGGCAAACTTAAGTTGACACAACCACATCCTTCAGATCAACCCGGAATCCAAACGGCCCACAGCTGCCCCTGACCCAGCAGCCCCACCTCCGGGCATCTCCCCAAAGGAATGGGACTAGGCCCTCCAAGAGACTTCTGCACTTCTGTGCTCCTTGGAGAGACTGTTCACAATCGTAGTCAGAATAACAATAATACATAGAGGGCAGGAGGACACGTTTGGAGGGGATAGTAGGTTTACAGCACAGATTGTAGTGATAGCTTCACAGCTGTATACTTATCCCCAAAACATCATAATTTATATATATATATTAATGACGCACAGCTTTTTGTATGTCAAAAAAAGAAGAAATTTTCAAAAGAGGTCTGACCTCTGAAAGCTGAGTCTATGAGGAAACACGACATATAAATGGCCTTTCACGTTGTGCTTAGTGACAATATCCTCAGAACATGGGAGGACACCCAAAAGTTTTGGCCCCATGGAGTGTGGGGGCCCCAGATGAGGTGAGGGCTGGTTAACATGGCAAAGGGCAGCCCCGTCTTCCTTCGGCGCCTCTCCTACCTTCTCATAAGCTACCAAACTGGGTGCAGTGGACTTTGTGTCCGGCATGGCATGGCCACTCTTGGGTTTCTGTGAAAACCACCAACCAGTCAGAGAATCGTGATTTACGGGCCAGGTTCTAAAGATGGCATAGGGGCCTGAGAACCAGCTTCGGACCATGGCCAAGTCAGATGCCCTTGTTTTGATGGAACCAAATAGGTTGTAAGTGGGAAAAGTTCGTAAGAGGGCCAGTGTGGACACAAATGAGTGCATAAACAAGACTCTCCATCTCGGGACGAGAAGCTATGAATTTTGTGTCGGTTCACGTTTCTAGTCATTACATGTGGATTTATGCCCTATTTGGGTAAACTACATGTGGATGTCTTCTGTGCTGCAGAGTAGCTAACCTGTTTGATTTTTATCAAAGGCTCTAGAAAGGCATCAAGATTCTGAAAGTTGGCTTTTTTCCTTGACTATACAAAGGACACACCAGTAGAGACAATGACCAATGACTAGATGCATTTTCCATGTGAAACAGACATTTCCTAATATATTTGTTTCCCTTTTTTGTGTTAATCCCTCAGAGTTATTCAGTTTACTGTTAATACAAGATTATCAAAAGAGCGTTTATAGCTCAGCATGGTAGCTGCCCCGGATTTACCTCTCCGGTCTCTGGAAGCGTGCTATCCAAAGTTATATACTTGTGTGCACATGCACACGTAGATCCACATGAATGCATACAACCTGGTTTTGTTCAGGTTAATGCTATAATCTAACTGAAAAATAAAAAAGCACCTGCATAAAATAAAAATCTCAAAGAATGGGTCAATAGCCATTGAAAATAATGTTGGAACAGGTGTTGTATGAAAATCTTTGATCTTGAAGACCCTTTTAAAAGTGTCAGAAACAAAGTACATGTTTAAGTCAAAGAGAAAACCCTAAAGTATTGTTTTCTAAAGTAAGGAAGGTTTTTTGTTTTGTTTTTTTTTTTAATGCAAACTTTGCTCTTTTGCCTGATGTTTCATGGGATACAGTTGAAAAGACAAAATCCAAGGGAATTAGGCACGTGGCACACAGGGACACAATTTTTTCCCCTGCAACCGCTGCTGTAATGGGAAAAAGGCGGGACAAACCCACAGGAGAGGGTCCTGGGTATGCTCTAAAAATTAAGCTAAGATGCAAACATATGTCTCCTTGTTACCATTGCAACTACATAAGCTCATTCCATAAGTAATGCTCAGAGCAGTCTGAAACCAAGACGGAGGTCCCTGGGGTCTGGAGAGGGCTCACGGGAGAAGGTGGTGAAGGAGGGCCCAGCCCGGGTACCTGGCAGTCGGTACCCACATGCTTAGCTCCAGCTTCATGTGCTCCATGGCCTGAACCACTTTCCCACTAAAAGTGAAAGGAACACTCTCACCTATCGGGAAAATGCTTGCTACTATTAATTAAGCACAGATGTGGTCCAGGTGTTCAGGTGCAGAAGCTACAGGAGCAATGTCCACACCCACACAGGCTCAGGGCATCACTGCAAGCAGGTCACTGAAGCATCAGCCCTCCAGCATTTGGCCACAGCACTCCTTCCCATTCTTACAAATTACAAGGGACCTCAGAGCACCACTGTTCAGTTATGCAGTTCAGTATTTGCTGTGTCAGGAATTAAAACAGAATATCAAATATATGTGAATTCATTTTACAATAATCACACAAATATTTCAAGTATGCATATCTTTAAAAAGCATATACTTTTGGAAAATAGCTGCATTTTCCAACACAAACAAGCAAACAAAACTACTGAGTGGGACTTCATCAAACTGAAAAGTCTCTGCACTGCAAAGGAAATCATCAACAGAATGAAAAGGCAGCCTACAGAATGGGAGAACATATTTGCAAATCATATATCTGATAAGGGCTAGTATCCAAATATTATAAAGAACTCACACAACTCAGTAACAACAACAACCAATGTGATTAAAAATGAGCAGAAGACATGAACAGACATTTCTCCAGAGAAGACATCCAGGTCAACAGACGCATGGAAAGGTGCTGAACATCACTAATGATCAGGAAATGCAAATCAAAGCCACCGTGAGATAGCACCTTACACCTGTCAGGATGGCTAGTATCAAAAAGACAAGAAACAGGTGTTGGCGAGGATGTGGGGAATGGGGACTCCTCATGCACTGTTGGTGGGAAGGCAAACTGGTGCAGCCACCGTGGAAAACAGTATGGAAGGTCCTCAAAAAATTAAAACTAAAACTGTCCTATGATGCAGTAATTGTGCTTCTGGTATATATCCAAATGAGATAAAACTATATTTGCATCCCCATATTTATTGCAGTGTTATTTACAATAGCCAAGTTATGGACATAACCTAAGTGTTAATCAGGGGATGAATAGATAAAGATGTGAGATGTACATGAATATATCTGTAGGATTACTTACCCATAAAAAAAAAGAAGGAAATCCTGCCATTTGCAACAACGTGGGTGGATCTTGAGGGCACTATGCTCAGTGAAATAAGGGAGGCAGAGAAAGACAAATACTGTGTGATCTCACCTCCATGTGGAATCTGAAAAAAATCTAACTCACAGAAACAGAGAACAGATTAGTGGTTGCAAGAGGCAGGGAACAAGTGAAGGGGGCCAAGGTTATGAGATCAATAAGCCCTGGGGGTGTCATGTACAGCTCAGTGACTACAGTTAGCATACTGCATTACTTGAAAGTTGCTAAGAAAGTAGATCTTAAAAGTTCTCACCACAAGAAAACACATGTGTAACTTTGTGAGGTGATGGACGTGAACTGGAGTGACCACGGTGACTGTTCACCATATATTCGGCATTACGGGTAAATACCCAGATCACCAGAGTACATCAAAACCGATACTGTGTCACATGTCAGTTGTGTCTTAGTAGAACTGGGGGGTGCAAATCACTCAGAGGACTACCCAGAAGATCAGCACTGTTGGATGCTCCTACCCACCTGTCATGCCCGGCTTCCTAGGGGACACGGGATTCTCATGCCCCTCTGTGTATGATCTGTTGTGATGTGGTGTTTTGATTGATTGATTGATTGATTGATTGATCATGAAGACAACCACCTTCACAGATATGTGGTAGGGAAAGAGAGGACAGTTTCTTTCTTACTGCCCCAAAACTTGACAAGCAGTGTGTTACCATCACATCTCCTAATTCAGCATCTGACTCGAGTGGTCTTGAACCCACTCATGAGTTTGTAGCCTCAGGCATTGATCACCTACAGAGTTATCCAGATCTTGCAAATGTCGACTCATCTTATATTTGATATATATAAAAAAAAAAAAAAAAAAACATTTGTTCACGTCTCCACTGATCTCATCAGAAATGTCTTTAGCGTTGGGAACTTGTCAAGTTCACAGTGGCAGATTAAATCTTCCCAAAATTCTAGCTTTCTCTTAAAAGTTTTAATTTTATTATTGGCAACATATACTACCCATTGCTTTCCTTGAAGTGACAGGTTTACTTTGTTCCTTTTCCAAACAAATACGATTTCCAAATACCAAGGTCCAAGCAACCACAGTTTGTCACTTGTTCTTTCATGCGAGGACAGAGGCCAGGATCAAGGCAGCTAGAAGAGCATGAACCTCCTTCCTCAAGTGCTTCCCTCAGCCTGCAGAGGTCTTTCTTGATCTATAGGTTTTCTGTGTAATTATTGACTGATCTCTCTGAAATTAGACTCTAAATGGCCTGCAGGATAAGCCAAGTTATTGTATCTTCAAGTTAAATTTCAAATATGTATGTGTATTATCTTTAACTTTGAAATCAATTCTGTGTAGAGTATGTTCCCAACACATTATTCAAGGGATGAACCGATGATCTTAGATGGGTGCCATAGTCCGACAGCATTGTAAACTCTTGAGTGTGGCAGGCTGGCCAAGGCATACTGCTGCCAAAGCAGAATGGCAGTCCTCATCTTGACAAAGTCTTAACAACGCAGGTATTCTAATACAAAGCAGTGTTTGTCCTAGCCCCAAAGCTTTCCTGAAGGCTTGGCCTGAGAATGCTCCAGGTGCCCTTACATCAGAAAATACTTGTCTGATGTGTGGAAATGTGAGCTGCAATAAAGCTTGGGACCTATGAGGCCAGCGCCTCCATTTCTCCTCCGGAGAATGGGAGTGCCTGCCTGGTGCCCCCACAGTCTAGCTAGACAACTGCTTTAGATCATTCACCATGCTCCCTTCAAGACTCAATTCAGGGGTGCCTGGGTGGCTCAGTCAGTTAAGTGGTTGACTCTTGATTTTGGTTTAGGTCATGGTCCCAGGGTCGTAGGATCAAGCCCTGCACTTGGTGGGAAGTCTTCTTAAAAGATTCTCTTCCTCTGCCCCTCCTCTGTTCAGTTGCATACGTGCATGTGAACACACACACTCTCTCTCTCAAATAAATAAAATAAATCTTAAAAAAATTAAAAAGACCCAATTAAATGGACTCTTCCCTGGGAAGCCTTCTGCAAAGCCTCTAGCCAGAATCACTCCTTTTTCTGTGCTTCCCAAATGCTTCCGAGACTTGATCATGTTAGAGCTTCTCCCAACCCTGTGAGACTGCATAACCATGCACCTAGGATGCTACCTACCACCATCTGAGTCATTATCCATAAGCTGTGTCCTCCCTTCAACTGTGCATTTCCTGAGAGGAGCCATTGTCTTCTTGATCTTTGTTTCTCCAAGTGGACAATATACCAGTTTACTCAAAGTAAGTGTTTAATAAACATTTATTAAATTACACTAAGTAATTCTTTTCAAGTAACCAGAATGTGGCAAAGCAGCATTTGATTCAGTTTGTAACTCACTGATGTTTCTTGTACAAAACGTCCCCCCCCCTCAAAAGATCAGCTCCATGTTCAGCAGATATAAACCCTCCCATCCATGATTGCCCATTAAATCAGACATCTCCAACCTCTTTGTATGGAAGTATAGAGTGGCAACGCCCAGAAGAACAGTGACTCCAGGAATCTTCTACAGAGATGTCCTCAATTACAGCATATACAAATTGCAAGTCCCACTCTCAGCTCCTTACCAACGTATACTGTCAGACACCAATACATACCAACATATACTGCCATCAGATACCAACATGTACCATCAGATACCACCAGATTTCATCAGATACCAGGATATACCATCAGATGCTGCCAGGTACTGGCACACATACTGTCAGCTACCATCACATACCACCAAATATCAACAGATACCGTTAGATACCATCACATACTATCAGATACCGTCAGATATCATCAGATATCAACAGACTCCCATGTACTGGCACCGTATTTGTGCTTCTGCCTAACCAAAAAATCTCCTCCAAGAGCTGGCATTCCATATTACTTTGATGGAAGATGGACTCCTAGCTCTCCTATAGGATCTAAGGACAGGCCACCAACTGCATTGGCCTTAACTGCAGAGCTGACTGGCCGGGCTGCAGTCCCAAGGGGCAAACAAGTCTAGACATGGCATTCATGTATTGGAATGTTCATGTAGAACTGGTCACCCTTTCCTAACTGCTGTGTCGTGATTTTCAGCCAGGACACCATTCCTGGGGATCACCCGTACGGACTCCATCCCATTGTGAGGCTAACCCCCAACAACAAGCTGTAAGCTCCCATGGACAGAAAGAGGGGATTTACAAAGCCAGATTTCCACAAAATCCAGAGTGGCTAAAGCTACTACTGTAGCTCCGCATTCCCTGAGGTGTCTTGTGCAAACATTTGGAAGCTTAGCGGGGCACTTAGTTTGTAAAAAGGTTTGTCTCCAGGCCTATGTCTGCAATAAAAAAAGCATTCAACCCCGTGGGATGACAAGAGCAACAATCACAGCAAGGCCCTGAAAGCTGACCTTGCTTCCTTCAGCGCCTGTGCTCTTACAGGCTTGAGAAACCATTTTAGATTTAGGTACCAAGTTTTACATAAGCCCTGGACCTCCCTTCAGCAAACAAGAGCTAAAGAAAAATTCAGGCCTCTCAGAACTGGGGGAAGAACATCGGCAGGGGGTGGGGAGGGGCAGCAGCAATGAAAGCTCAAAGCGCTTGAGTGAGGAGGGGTCCACGCTCCCCTCCCTGCGAGATTCCCCAACTCCTTTCAGACCACAAGGAAAACATGAAGCTTTTCCGCACAATCCCTTGGGTCAACTTAGCAAGGACGGCATTAGAGACTCCTTTTCACAGGCTCCTGCTATAAGTTTGACTTGAAAGTGTTCTTTAATGTCTTGAAAGCAAAAAGCAAATTGAAGAAATAGTTGAGGACACTTTGATGGGCGTGGGAGCAGCTTGGGCCTGGAAGGTGCAGCAGAGACTGGAAGAAAAGCCTTTTGTCGTTGGGTGGTTGCCCTCAACCAAATGCTTGCAGTCACCACACAATTTCAGAGAATATTGAAGCCCAATGGGAAAACTGCTGGGGTTCACTGAGTCACCCATTATTAAATGTCTGCAATAATTAGCAAGAGCATGAATTGTTCCTTGCTTCTTCCTGGCTGGAGAAGGCAAGAACAAATAATGGTATTGTTGGTAAAACTGGAGGTTTATCATTGTTTTTCCCCCGTAATTCTCCTGTTGCATTGTTCACACTCTTAAAGAGCATTGTGAGGACAACAAATGTTAAGGTGAACGCAATAGCAGTAAAAATAAATCTGCAAGTGTGTTCCCACATATCTTCAACCCAATACGGAGATGCGTTTCCAAGGAGGGGAGTCGAGGGGAGCGGCCAAGGGTGCTCCAAAGTGTCCACAGGATAAAGGGCTGTGCCAGGACTGCAGCGGGCACTCGCCAGCATGGGAAGGCACCGTGAGAACGGGCCGCATGACAACTGTATGGCCGCGCTCACGAGCAGAGCTGTGAATGGGTGAAGCTCCCACACGCCACTCCGGAGGGAGGCCTCGATGGAGATCACAGTTCCTGTAGCTCAGAGTACACAGTCCTACCAACACCGTGATGACAATTGTACTCACGCCATGTGTCCATGTGCCAGGCACTGGTCTGAACACTTTACACAGGTTAACTGACTCAGTCCTTACAAAATGCCATGAGCTGGGTGTCCTTGTATACCTATTTGAGCAGCAGGAACTGAAGCTAGACACTCCACCACGTCGCCTTCTCTCTGTACTACAGGCCCAAACAGTGCTTTGTAGCATATGATGTCTGTGCAAAGCTTTCTTGCACGAGTAATTCTGTTGTTGGGAAAAGGCTTTTCTCTCTGCCCTCCTTTCAGGCTCTCCCTACCCGCCCGTCTTCTCCATCACAGTCCGCTCCAAGGTCCCCTGTTTTCACTAGAATGGAGATGTTGACACTGTTTTACAGCCATCAAAACCCTCCTCTGCATAGACCAGGACTAGGCTCTTGGCTCTGTTTCGGGCACAGTTCCTTGCCTATAGAGGAAACCTTCCTCCCTTGGCTCCATAGTGTGACGGCCTCACAGATTTCCTAGTCTCCTGGTCTCAAATATCAGGGAGGTTTGTCTCTTCCATCAGATGCGAATTCTTCAGGACTGAACAGTCAGCAGAGCACGACCTGACCATCCCAGGGTCTGTCCGACATGGTGGCTGAGGCCAGAGGAGCTGCTGAAGCCCCAAGCGTGGCTCATCTGAGCTGCAGGTACAGATTCCAAAGACTTGGATGTGGATTAGAAGGATGGACAATATCTCATTCATAGTCTCTACAATGACTGCATGCTGAAACGCAATGTTTTATATAATATACTGACTTTGATAGACTATATTAACATAATTTCACTCTTTTTTAAAAAGCCTTATGTATGGTGATTACTATCGAGTGTGTAAGCACACATGAGGTTCACACCTTAACCCTGTGAGACAGCGCCCATCTCCATCTTCTGGGCCAGAACGGGTTGGTGGGAAACTAAGGTTGAATCTCAATAGTGGCTGTGGGAAGCTTTCTCCCTGGGGAAGCTACTAGTCTGGACTCGGGTGACGTGCCAGCTAAGTTGGTCCAGAGACATGCTGTGGCCACATGAGGGGCCTGCCATTCACGGAGGGTTGGCGCAGAGGTAATCTCACTGTGGAGTGTCACTTTTTGAACATTTAGAGTGGATAAGGAAAGAAAAGAATAAATTTGCACATGCTTTTATAAGAAAAATGGAGCATAGGTTTCATTTTCCCTAAACAGGTTTCCCAAGCAGCAAGCCCCCACATCTGCCTCTTTGTGAGCCCAGGGACAGGTACCAGAGGGAGGGCAAGGGGAGACTGGGGTCCCAGGGCACCTGCAGCCTGGCTCCGTGGGTGGAGCATGGCAGTGGCAGGTGTCAGGTGGTGATTCTGGCCCTGGCCTGACCACCAGGGTACTGAAGATGCCAGCTCAGCTCAGCCCCCATGTGGCTCCACTCTCTAACACTCAAAAGTGGGGGAAGGAAGCTGACCATCCAGTAGAGCAGACAAGACACAGGTCAGGGAAAGATGGGCAGAGGAATTGTAAGGACCTAGCAGAACTTGGTGGAGGGTAGTGAAGAGCAGCAAGTGCTCTTTCAGAGAGAGGGCTAGGGTGGACATGGGTGAGGCCAGGCAAGGGACTCTGTTGGGAGCTGCAGTGAGACAGCTCTGACTCATTAGGCAAGACCCTAATGAGTCTCCTCTGGGTTGTCAGGGCCAATGAGATTAAACCAAAAGTATATACGGTTGGGTCTCACTATTCACAGGTCCTAGTCATGTTCTACAGAGCTGCTGAATCAGGGACAGCCAGATGGTTGCTCCCAGGAGAAACACAGGGCTAGGTGTCTAAGTCTCTGGTCACAACATTTTCGTCAGCCAGTGAACACAGAACCTTGTTTACGTGTGTTTCTGCTTAAGACACTTTATGTGTTATATACCGCTGGCCTACTAAACACTGCACTCATGTCAACAGCACGGTGACTCAGCCTCAGGAAGCTTCCCTAACACACACGTTTTCCCTGTGGCACACACACAGCGTCCCAGGTGCAGGAACCCCGGATGGCACTCCAGAGCCAGGCCTGGGGGCTGTCGAACAGGGAAACACCAACAAAAACATAAAACGGAAAACACGTGACACTAACTAGACCCCAAAAGAGACACCTGTTCACAGCACAAGGTGAAACCAGAACACAGAACTGAGAAGAGGAGGCCACGAAGCCTGGCCGTGTGCAGCCCTCTGCATGTCCGCGAGCGACCCCCCCCAAACACGCTCTGACTACTGAGTCTGGAGTTACAGATGAATCTTAGCAAGTAGGTAAATTCGCAAATATGGAATCCATGAATAATGAGGGTCTGCCATCTTTACAGCGAACAGATAGGTCTGATTGTCCTTCGTGGTCTTTTCTCATAAAATATTGCATTGAGAAAATTCTTTAAACAACTAAAAGTATGGAAAAGAAAATAAAAACCAACCATCACATTTTACTTCAATTCAATCTTTGACTTATACTCTAACATAGAAATTAAATAAAGAGGGTTTATGGTACGTGTATAATTTTTCCTGCATTTTCCACTTTATCTCATCAGCTTGTCTCCATGAAATATTCTTTAAAAACAGTTTTTAAATACAACTAATTTTATTACAAAAATGATAAATGGTCATTATTGGAAAACTTGATACATAGGAGAATGTACAAAGAAGGAAATTAAAATTGTATGCTGTTCCCACCTTGCCTTTAAGAGACAGCCAGTTGAGAATTTTGCACATTTCTTACGGTATATTCATACTACTGAAACGATATTATTAATGCCAGCTAACATTTATTGATATTTATACTTACCAGGCAATTCAAAATGTATAAAAATGTAATCCTTATAATACCCTCATGCATAAAGTGCTATTCTTCCCATTTCATAGGTCAAAAAGGTGGGGCTTGGACAGGTTAATTAGCCTGTTAGTTACTTTTATCTGTGATTAGTTAAAATCACACAAGAAGTGAACCATTGAAGCCAGAATTCACTCTTTCCCTTCTGGCACCAAAAGCTATGTAATTGAGCGCACAACTGCGTGTCCTTGGTAGTAACAGGGTGTGCGGTGCACCTCCAACACTCTTGAAAACCCCAATCCTATATCCCTTGTTCAGAGCGCATAACTTACTGTCTCATTATCATTTCATACTTGCACTATTCACAATTTTCACTTTATAAATAAAGCCCAATTGTGTATACTAATAATGACTGTGCAGAATCCTAGACTCTTCCACATGGAAATTAGCTCAAGACTTTTGATAAATATTACAAAATTTAATTTCCAAAAGTTTATACCAGAGTGGCAAATTTGTCACCTCTTTGACATTATTGTGGGGATTTTTTAATAGTTTTGATAGTTTGATCAGCAGAGAGCACAATTATATGATTATTTTATATACAATTTGTTTTATAATTTTCAGCATACAACTCCTGTACTTATTTTGTTGATGTAACTCTAAATCTTGATACTATTACAAGTGGTTTTATTTTTATTTCAACTTCCAGCTGTTCAGTGCTAGCATAAAAAATACAATTGTTTGCATTCT
The DNA here is from genome assembly GCF_011100685.1 of Canis lupus familiaris. NCBI lineage: Eukaryota > Metazoa > Chordata > Mammalia > Carnivora > Canidae > Canis > Canis lupus. Next base: position 19,730,353 of record NC_049237.1, read on the forward strand.
GACCTTGCTCAACTCATTAGTTCTAGTATTTTTTTCGTATGCTTTTTTGGTTTTTCTACATAGATGATCATATCATGTGAATACACAGTTTTGTTTCTTCCATTCCAGTATGGATTTCTTGATTTTTATTTCCTTGCTCCACTGATTACAACCTCAGGCCTGATGTGGAGTAGACCCTGTGGGAAAGCCCACTGGCCCTCGTCCCCATCCAGGGGAAAGGAAAAGAAAAGGAAAGACCTTTCCCCAGTGAGTATGAGGTCAGTTGCAGGCTCTTCAGAGGTGCCCCTTATCAGGTCCAGTCACAGCTTTTTGTTCAGAGTTTGCCAAGAATTTCTTTCTTTCTATCTTTTTTTTTTTTTTTTAAATCAGGAATGGCTCTTGAATTTTGTCAAAACTCCTTCCAGTGAGAAGACTGTATGGTTTTTCCTTTTTTTGTGATGCATGTCAGATGTTGACATATAGAAATTCTTAATTTTTAGCAAACCAAATATGTATTTCATGAGTATGACGATGAAGAGTATCTCTCTCATCATGATCAAGGTGTAATTACCCTAGGAATATGATGGGTTAATATTTGCATGTGTATTCAAAGGGCAGCTTTTAATAATCATCCCTGATTTTATTTTTTTAAACATTTCATCAAAATTTAATATTTGAACTTTAATGCTAACTACTTAGTAAGAAAATAACAAAGGTGCCTTCATTGAAATCAGGACCAAACAAGTAGTCCCTTATTAACATTAATACTTGGCACTTTGGGGGAGTTCTTTTCAATTCAATGAGAAAAGTCACTGGAGCCCCTACAGGAAGTCACTGAAAGATAGAAACACACACGGCCTAAAACTTGAAGTATATTCCATTCTGTAAATCAGAAAATAAATTCAAGTAAGGTAACAATATGATGGCATTCCCAGTCAATTAAACACAAATACCCACCATTTGCTTCAACGTGGATGGAACTGGAGGGTATTACGCTGAGTGAAATAAGTCAATTGGAGAAGGACAAACATTATATGGTCTCATTCTTTGGGGAATATAAAAAATAGTGAAAGGGAATAAAGGGGAAAGGAGAAAAAATAAGTGGGAAATATCAGAAAGGGAGACAGAACATGAAAAACTCCTAACTCTTGGAAATGAACTAGGGGTGGTGGAAGGGGAGGTGGGCCGGGGGTGGGCACTTGACGGGATGAGCACTGGGTGTTCTGTATGTTGACAAATTGAACACCAATTAAAAAATAAATTTATTAAATAAAAAAAATTAAACAGACAAAATAAAACAAGAATACTCAGTAATGCTAGTGACTGAGGAAGCGGCACTCTTCATGATGCACACTTTGGGAAAGAGATCTTGCTGAGATAAATTGAAGAAATCCTAACCAATGGACAGATATAAACTGGCATTCATCAAAATGAGCAGCCTACTCTTTGAAAGGTCCATTAAGAAAATGAAAAGGGAAAGCATCTATTGGGAGAAAATATTTGCAGAATACATATCTGATGAATGCTTGTGTCACAATCTGGAAGGAACCCTTAAAATTCCACAACAGTGACACAGTCTCATTTTTTAAAAAAGTGGGCAAAAGATTTGAACAGAAAAGTCCTACTGTAAAGGATGTACAGATGACAAACGAGCCTGTGCAAAGATGCTCTATGCCATTTGTTGTCAGGATAATGCAACTAAAATCATAATGAGACATCACTACAGACCTACTAGAAGCATTAAACTTCTGGCAAAAGCTGGGAAGTGGGACTCTCACACTTTTCTGGTGGGAATGTAAAATGGTACAGCTACCTGGGGAAATGGGCTATCCTTGTCTTATAAATTTAAACATAAATTTACTATTCAAGCCCATCCCAGATATATACCCAAGATAAGTAAAAGTATACCTTCACATGAAAACCCATACTTGAATGTTTATATTAGCTTCATTCATAATAGCCCCAAACTGAAAACATCTAAATGTCTATTGCTAATGAATGGATAAGTGAATCATCAAATATGATATAACAGGATACTAGTCAGAAATTAAGGGAAAACAGCTACAACTGTACATGCAGGAACATGGGTAAACCTCAAAAGCATTCTGCTAAGTGACAGAAGCCAGACAAAAAACCTACATATTATATGATTCTATTAATAGTACATTTTACAAAAGATAAACTATAGGGACAGAAATCAGATCAGTGGTTTCCAGGGTCTTGGGGTCAGAAGAAGGATTTATTGCAAAGGAATTAAAGTCTGGAAGGTGGTGCAATTTTTTTTAATATTGGTTGCAGTCATCATGATTATATGACTGCATACATTTGTCAAACCTCATCTAATTGCATGTTTAAGGGGTACATTTTACTGTATATAAATTATACCTCAATGAACATGCCTAAGGAAAAATGAGAGCAAAATTCCAAATATAATCCAACAAACGGACAAAAAAACCCCACTTCTCCATATTGTCCTTAATATTGTACCATCAACCATCTACTCCTTTGGACTAGGACTTTAGGTCTCCTCCTTATTAAAATGCAAATGCCTTTGTTGTGTGAGAAGCGTGAAGTTTTCACCATCATCAATGCCATCTGGCCCCTCAACTGTCCGATAATCTCAACTAAATGGAACAAAACCACACTCCAGAATGTGGAGAGCTTAGTGGGGTCACAGGTGTATCTGGGGAGGGTAGGCTCAGGGTGCATACAAGCTGGACAGATGGAATTAGGGGCCTGGGGATGTGCTCAGGAGGAAGGAGAGGATGGACGCCTGAGAGCCCAAGGGCAGGGGTCTCTTCCCTCCCAACTTTCTATTAGCCAAGCTTTCTTTATGGCTTCACACCCCCTCCCACCCCCATTGCAGCATTGACCATGTGAAAATGTCATCACAGGATCACTGCCAATGTGACACACATGGAATGAACAAATGTCCATGTCTATAAGACAGTCATGATGCTCAAAGAACAGTGGACCTGTTCCCAAGGGTTTCCTCCACCTTCCATCCAGACAGAGTAGATTCTCTGGAATTTATCAGAGAGGTCTCCTTTCTCTGAGAAAAAACAGTTTTTCTGAACAGAATAGAGACAATTTGGTATTTTCTTCTCTCTGACCTTTTTCTCAGAAGCAGTTTCATCAAATGTCAGGGTGTGTGATGGCAGGGGCCTGGGGCCCTTGAGAGACATGCTCTCCCTTCGCTACCTCCCACCCCTCAGGTCAGGAAAATTTGGCTCCTCTCGGTGTCCCATCTAAAAGATCCTTTAATATCAAGGGTTATAGTTAAGCCAGAATATTCTACTGCTGTTCTTCATCTCAGAAACACTTGAAACAAGCTAGAGACAGTTTTCAACTGTACAAAGGACAGTCTCGGAGGCTGCCGAATGCAGACGCTGGGGAGCCCTCTCAGTCCAGGCCGGCTGATTAGCCCCTCCTTTGTAGAAACCATGAAGGCTGCCCTGGTGAGAAGGCAAGAGATGCCCTAACAACCAACAGCATGGTATTATTCTTTTGGAGCAAATGATATTAGAGCATTTTAGAACCTCTTTCTAAAAGGGTTCCAAATGTCCTATTTCCTGTGAAGGGTACAGGCCCTTCCAAACACAGCCTCTAAAGAGCAAACAGTGCTTTGTGAGAGGGGGAGGGAGGAGTCTGGGATGTGCTGCGCTCACAGATGGTGTCTACCAAAATCACAAATGAATCTTAGAATACCTTAGAATTAAGGTATGGTGGCATATACCAAGACCCACATAAAAATCTATTTTAAAATTAATAAATATATTAATAATAAATCTGAAACCTGCCTTTTCTATCACTCAAACCTGCTTATAATTGTAAAAGCATCACAAGCTAATTTTGTTTTAACTATTCATTGTTTTATTTGACTAGTAGGCCAAATATATAAGAATAATGTGCTTTAGAAGGTCAGGATTCCCTTCAAATAGTCTTCAGAACTCTTCAATAGCCATCAATTTATTTGGACATGACCATAAGCTGATGAGATAATTTTTAGTTCTCATTTCACAAATGAGGAAACTGAATTTCAGGTAAAATATAAGGAAGGGATTTGTTCAATACAACTACATTAGGGGACAAAGTCAACACCCAAATCCAGACTCCATGATATCTAGTGCTTTTCTTGGCCCAACACTGGCATCCTGTGACCTGAGAAGGTGGATCCTGGAGTGAGGAGCAACCTGCAGGGAGGCCAGTGCTCTAGCCCCACCTCCAATTGCCTGTCATCAGATGCTCTGTCCTGGCCAGAAGCTTTAATCCATTCGGAGGAGCTTTCTGGTTTTCCTACTCCATCTGGGGAAGGGAAAGAATCTCTAACAAGGGAATTTCCAGGGAGTGGAAGTGGTAAATGTGGGGAACATTCTGGCTGGTCTCTCAGAATTGGCAGGTGGAGGTAAGTCCAAGTTTGCAATCCATGTGTGAACTCTCAGAGGAATGAGCTGGAGGTGTCTACCTCCCTACTAGAGTCATATCTGAACGGCCACCCTAATATGCAAGCCCAGAATACATACCACTCTTCCCAGGAGTTGTGAGGGGGGCCTTTCCTGCAAAAGGCATCAGCTCAGCAGCTTGGAGTAGAGGAAGGCACTGTGTGCGCTGATCCCCCACCCTGGCTGCAGCATGGCAGACCTGTGGGCCCTGCAGAGGAACTGGCTCTTGGGAAGAGCTGGAATGCTTCTGTCTCCAAGGAGATCAGTGAAGTACTGGTGCCCACACACAGAACCACCAATGAAGCTCAAGTAGGAGGGGACTTTGTGTTAGACCAAAACAGGAAGGGAATCTTTTTTCTCCATTCTCTTCCAGTGAATTATCAATAGATAATCTAACAGACTAAGATCTGTGAAGATAACACCATTTTGAAATGGACATAGTCAAAATATCCCCAGATCTCAACCCAACAGTGTGAACCAAGATTTGGCTATGGGAATGCTACAGAAGAATACCTGGAAAAGAAAAAAGGTGTAGCCTATGTGCCCATTTTCCAAGGATCAAGGAGCTCGGCATCGGGAAGGGTCCTTCCGATCCAGTTACAGGGGACTTGCTGTTGCTGCATGCCAGCAAGCCTAGATAATCCAGACAAGCCACACATGTCACTTCTGAGTCATACAGAAAAGTCTGGGAGTACAGCTGAAGCTGGAAAAGCAGACATTCTCAGAGGCAGCAGTCAGGGAAACCGAGTCATCCAGAGTGTGGACTCTCAACTTAGCTACTCACTGGAATCACTCAAGGGATTTTAAAGCATGGAGGGAACCCTAGGTGGCGCAGCGGTTTAGCGCCTGCCTTTGCGTCAGGGCTCGATCCTGGAGACCTGGGATCGAATCCCATGTCGGGCTCCCGGTGCATGGAGCCTGCTTCTCCCTCTGCCTATGTCTCTGCCTCTCTCTCTCTCTCTCTCTCTCTCTCTCTGTGACTATCATAAATAAATAAAAAAATTTAAAGCATGGATACCAGGGTCCCATCCCCAAGATCCTGATGGCATTGTTGGGGGCTGAGGTGTGGGTAGGGGACTTGTGAAAGCTCTCCAGCTGGTCTGCCATAGTACACAGAAGACTTGGGAACCACTGAGCAGCACAAGCCAGGACTGTGAGCTGCTCTATGTGGAAGATTCTTCAAGAAGTTGAAATCAGAGCAAATCCAGGAATATTAACAACCAGGCAATAGGAGCCATGACAGGTTGAGATGGGGCTTGAGTTTGGTTACCATGTTCTCAGAACACAGACATGTTTGGTCACAGGGTCAGACAAACTCTAGGCCCCTCCCAGCACTTGAGGACCAAGTGCAGTACCCAGCCACTGTCCCAGGGGACCCCACTCACAGGTGCCCAGAAGCCAGCTCTGCACCCAACCTGCTGCTTGGACTGCTACTTGGTTGGAGCCCCGAACTGCCCCCCTACACACACACTTATAGACACACTCATGTACAAAACCCTCACTCACCCAAACACCCTCTCACACCCATCACACACGTATCGGCCTTTCGGGACATGCCATTTTGCCTCTTGGGACCTGTGTTTGCATCCACAAGAGGTCTGAGCAGGTCACACAGAAATGCCTCCACTAGTTGACAGAAAACAAAGAACAGCAGACCTTGTAGTTATTTTCTTGCCAGAGATTGGTAGATTTTTACCCAATAAGCCATGAAAAGTAATGGGTAGTTGGTCATCCTGTTTAAATTCTGCATGGACTGTTACAAATGGATTCAAAGAAAAAGATATCACTAGAGCCCACTAATGATGCTGAGGTCACTGCCACCTCCTCCTTTCACTTTCCCACAACAGGTGATGGTTCCAGAATCAGCACTGGTCTCCTCTCCCCAGGGACAAGGTTCATGTCAGGAGACCCAAACAACAAGAAGCATGAGGATGGAGCCAGGCTCTGCCGACGTCTCCTCTGCTGACGCAGAAAGAGAAGGGCCAGGCAGTCCACGCCAGAAGGTCCTCAGCTGGGGAAGCTTTCCTTTCATCCAGGACTCAGTTGAACCCTGGAGCAGGGGAGCCTTTGTTGGGATTTTTGCTTGAGCTCGAGAGTGGGCGAGCCTGAGGGAGAACCACTTGAACCATCTTGTACCGTAGCAGGGCATATCTACCTCCCTACCTCAAAGGGGTGTTGTGCGGAGCTTAATTAATTAATGTTTGTAAAGCGCTCTGGGCTCCTTGGATGAAAGGGTGCCCGAAAAGTACAACGTATTATTATTAAAATGTACTGGCGCCGGGCCCGACGCGGAGTGCAGATAGACTCTGATAAAAGATGGACCACAAAAGAAGCAGAAGTTAATAGGGATGTTTCGGGCACGCTGCTAATAGTCTCACTGAAATTACTTCTCTCTTCTGTAATGATGATTTGGGGCAGAGATAGGATCTCAACTGCTTGCAGAACCAAAGGGTATTTCCGTGGCGGTCGTTTTGAGGACCCAGAGACGGGTACAAAACAACAAGTGCCTGGCCCTGCCCCGCCCCACCTCGCAGAGGGCAGGACTGGCCATCTCTGGGCCACAGCTGCTCTGCCGTGAGCCAGGGGGCCCTGCTCCGAGTCAGCTGGCATTTTTAGGTGATTGACTCCTACCCCATCGGCTGCCTGGGCCTCCACATGGTAGGCTACGTGCTAACGTGAGGAGGTGATTTGAGAAAGTAGGAAATGAGCGAAGAGTTAAAACGGTCCGGCGAGCAAAGGAGAGAAAATCCCTGGCTGCACCCAGGAGTGCCACAGAGCAAGTCCCAACACGCACGTCTTTATTAAAACACACAAGGTAACTGTCTCCTGAAATATTTGGGGTGTTTAAACGTGCCACAGCTGACAGAAAGTGATGCTTGAAAGTCCTGGCACACAGGTACGCTGGGTAGCGTGTATCTGTTTCTGTTCCAGGAACAACAACATAAAGGCCAGGCAATGACTCAAACGCCTTCCCCAGGCACGGTGCTGCCGCGTCTGCCTCGAGGCTCCGGTGGGACATTTCCTGCCACTTTGATCCCGCAGGTTCTGGCTTTGAGTTCACCCAGTGATGATTCAAATGAAGACACGGGCCCAGAGGGGTGAGACTCCACAGCCACGGCCATCCCTGGAAAGACTACGATTCAACCAGAGGCTAAAAAGGGCCCCAAATAAAAGTCTAAGGAAAGACCCCTTTGCTCTGCTAGTTTTCAAATGGGAGACAGGGCCCGTCCATCCGTCCATCTGAGCACTATTAGCAGCATCCATGTTGGGGGCCAGCGGGTGCCTCCACACACCCTTCTTCTGACCTTCACTAATCCTGGAGAGAAGGTTCCAGTCATTTCTCCATCAAGATGAAGGCCCCACAGGACAAGTTCCAGGAGAACACACGACCCACTTCTCTTGAACCCAGTTCAGGACTTGGTGGTGGAGGCATCGGGCTTCTGGCCTTTCTCCATACCTCCCACCCGGGGCTGCACAGTCCTCCGGCTGCTTGTACCTCCTCCCACTTTGCTGACATTCTCCATAGCCAGGGTGTGCGTCATGCCCTCTGAACTGCTCTGCAGTGATTAGTAAAATTAAGACATGTGTGCTGACCACTTTTCTACATGGCTGCGTAGGGACTTTACTATTTGTCTACCTATGTGCAAACAGACGGGAGAGTGCAGAGTTTTGTACTTGGGTGTCCAACCCTCTGAAAGGAAACACGGAAGGGGCACGTGAGGGGGAAGAAAATAAGTGTAAGTGAACCTAGGCCATCTGTAAGTATTCACACACAGAAGCAGAGATCAGGATGGGGCCTTTGGCTCCCTGGTGAGCCCTCATTTGTACAAGTGGTGTCTGAACCTGGAGAGACGGTGGCCGCCCCTGGGGTGCACCTGCCAGCAGCAGAAGCAGGGCCAGGAAGCAGGGGCCTGAGCACGGAGCCCCATCCCTGGAAGGCAATGAGGCACTATACCATCCGTTCTCCCCAACATTCGGACAGCAGGGCTTTCAAAACCAAAGGCCAAGTCTCGAGACCAAGGTCAATTGCATCTCATGACTGCTTTGTAAAGAACACTTCACTTCTCAGGATAGATGTGTGCTCCCAGATGTGCCAGGAGTGGGGTTTTGGTCTTAAAACTCATACTTTTCAAATGGAACTTGAGTATAGAATTAGACACACGCTAATCACATGTAGCTACACACATAAATGCATTTCACCTCCAGACAACCATAGAGTTGATGGCGGTAAGGATCCCATCGCATGGGTATGAGATTTTGAAATCACTACTAAAAAGATAACAATTCAGACTGTGTAATACCTAGTAAGTCTGGCAGCGCCAGCCCTCCGACTTTGTACTTTAACACTGTCGGTTATTCTGCTCTTTCGCCTCTATGTCAACTTTATTTTTTTTTTTTTATGTCAACTTTAAAATCAGTTTGTTGATTGCACAAAATAACACGCTGGGGTTTTGATTGGGATTGAGTTCAATCTGCGGATCAAGCTGAGAAGAGCTGACATCCTAACAATACGGAGTCTTGTTGTTTTCTCCTTTCTTGATATTCAAAGAATGACTATGATTCAATCAGGTCTGAAAAATTCTTTGTCTGATGAAAGGGGCCATGTGAATCAGACAAGAAAAAAAAAAACACCCCAAAACGTCTAAAATTTCTGCTGGGAACAAAGACAGTCCAGCTAAGACTAAACATTTTAACTAAAAAACATAGTTCATCTAGTACAAAACCTTTATAATTCCTAAAATTCAAGCCAAGTTTCTACATTTCTACTAACTTATTTCTGAAGTATTAATTCTAAACTTTAATATTAAAGTCATCATTAAATTGATTTTAATGTCATCAAAATAATTTAATAATTATTTAATGTCATTAATCATTGATAAGGAATGAATAACTGAAATTAATGTAAAATATCAGTTAATTATTAATTATGAATTGATTCCACAAGTTCTAAAATTTATGCCAATTTCTTAGAAATATACTAAAATATTATTTCCATCCTAAGTTACCAGTGCTACTTTGGGTGTGTTTGGTTTTTCCCGTTTCATGTCCTTGAAGCCCTGGCCCATCTCTGAACAATTTGGGGAGCCACTGTGGGTTATAGGGGAACCCTCAGTACAGAAATTCTAGTGGCTGTGAAAGCTGTGCTCTGTGCTTCAGGCCATGGAGACCCCACCGCCCACGGCGCCTGGCTGCTTGCTGTCCCCTGAAGAGCCGCCTGGCTCTCGTCAGAGGGAAGGAGAAAGTACCGGAAACTCATCAGTCAGCTGCTGTTTACTAGTGGTCCGATTAGAGCACCAATGGCAGTGGAAGCCTTATCGAGTATGGTCCCTTATCTCTGCACACGGAACCGCACTTATCACGTTGCTGTGGCAGAAACAGAGAGCAGAAGACCCCTGGCACTCGGCAACCCAAAGCTGACGCGGTGACACCAGCACCCTGACCGACGCGAGCTGTCATCCACACGTCAGAAGCCCCGGGGCCTTCGGGCAGATCTCCGTCAGCATCCGATGTCATGCAGCGTGACCGCGTCGGCTATTATCACGGCAGGGCCCAGGAGAACTGGTCCTACAGTTTAGAAACACATATCGCAGGAGGAATAAATTATTATGTCTCAATTTACTCTAAAATGTTTCTGCAGAAAAATAGCTCAAGAAAACACGGAAACATTCCATTAAGCGCCAGCCACAGGTCATTTTATCACGGTCGTCCGTTCTCTTTACATTGCATACGTTGGACATTTTTCTTAATTAAGGACATCAATAAACTTTATAAAACCGGGAAGGCACCCTGAGCATTCTCTGGAGCTGTGGGCAACGTGGGAGGACAAGTCAAGAAACTGAGTCTCACTGATCACACCTCTGACCCACCTGGAAGCTGCACAAGTCAGCCTGCATTTTTGATGAGATTTCAAGCCTTTTAAAGTACTTCGCCTTAAGTACTTTTTTAAAGTCACAGGAACAAAAGGAGTAACTAACATTCAGAGGGCTGGTTTAAAGAAACATGTTTCCAGCCTAACAAGTTAGGAGAAGTCTCTGCACTCAAGAACCACCCAAATCGGAGAAAAGCAACACTCAGACTTTGGAGGACAATGTCTCCAGCTGCCACCCAGTCAGACAATTAAGTTGGGGTCGTTGGACCTTCCAGCATGTTTTGTAAACTGAGCCCTTCTGGTCACCCCAACATCATCACCTATATAAACACCTCGTCCCACCCCTTCTAGTCGGCCTCCATGGACCTGCCGCCTGTGCCTCTTTCCCTGTGTCTCCTTCTCCAACTTTCTTTTTTTTTTTTATGATAGTCATACAGTGAGAGAGAGAGAGAGAGGCAGAGACACAGGCAGAGGGAGAAGCAGGCTCCATGCACTGGGAGCCCGACGTGGGATTCGATCCCGCGTCTCCAGGATCGCGCCCTGGGCCAAAGGCAGGCGCCAAACCGCTGAGCCACCCAGGGATCCCCTTCTCCAACTTTCTAAACTGCTTCCTTGAACTTGTCAGTTTCCTGTGTACAAACTGACCCTGAAAGCCTTCTGGTCACCCAAAGGCCAACTTCGGCCATCCTGCGCCCTCCTGGCTTCACGTCTCAGCACCCACTGTCGCTAACCGCTGTACCAGTCTCATGTACATATACAGTCCTGGGCCTCAGCCTTACCCCGTCACTCTCGATTTCACACACACACACACACACACACACACACACACACCCCGCTCCCATCTCCCAGCTAACATCTCCTGGCCCTCAAAGGTCACTGTGGTCTTTCCAGGACCCTCCGTGTGGCCCGCAGAGAGGCCGGGCACCTGCCCTGTGTGCATACATCTAGTACACCTCACCACACACCCACCAATCACGGGGCCACCCCTCCTCCCAATCCAGCCACAGGACTGACTAATAGGAAGCGTTGTACTAACTGGAACTAAAGTACAAAGTATCCCATGCAATGTTTTCATAAAAGAAATTTCAAGGAATCTGGGAAATAAACAGATCTTTATAGATGAGCCATAGATACACAGTGGTGAGAGGTTTCCATAATACTCAACCTCCACTAACAAGGTCTTTGCTCATTTGACGGCCACAGGATTCTCTCTTTAATCGGTTTCTTCATGACCTCCCAGATGTCATAAAAATTAGGCAGGACCTAAGAGACTGAAGACCTTACTGGGCAATTATATGTAGAAACGTGCATAGACTCTAATCAGATGGGATCTCCCATCCGTGTCCTTGGGTTGTATGGTCTCCTATTTTGGTTCCTCATTCTCCTTTGCAGGAAGCAGGGGAGTGAGATGACAAGTGTCTAGAGGTACTGACTTCTGCATTGTCACTAAAGGGCTCAAGGACCCAAGGCCATGAATGATGCCGGCGCACCCTTTACCTGCTCCAGCTGCTGAGAGGGTTTGTCTCCAATGTTCTCGGTTTTCACATTTGCTCTGCTCCAGTGAAGCAGCATTTGGGGACACGTCCAGAATCCCAACAACCTCCTTATCATGACTGTGTGTTAGAGATACCAATAACTGTCTTCCGGTTATTCTAGAAATCTACGTGTTCCTTCCTACCTGGTTCCTTTCAAAATATCATTACCATTTACAGGGTATATTGGGACTTTTTGTCTGTGTTTGCCTAAGTGCCAAAGAAATTATTTAAGTATTTTTTTTAAGGATTTATTTATTCATAGAGACACAGAGAGAGAGAGAGAGAGGCAAAGATACAGGCAGAGGGAGAAGCATGCTCCACGCAGAGAGCCCGACGTGGGACTCGATCCAGGGTCTCCAGGATCACGCCCTGGTCTGCAGGCGGCACTAAACCACTGCGCCACCAGGGCTGCCCTGATGTAAGTCTTTTAAAGCCACTTTAATTTCTGGAGGTGCTTGACCTGTGTGCGTTCGGTTTTGAGTGAGCTATTAACTGCTCAGAGTTGGCTTTTTTCGTTGTTCAAAGATTTTTCTCTATGTTACCGCACTCTATCCACAAAAATCTCTGCCGCCATGTATAAGCTCTGCTCAACTTCAAGCATCGAGGGGAAGGGCTAGACTTGCTTTATACAATTCCTACACCCCAGAGGTGCTTGGCAAATATTTACTGTTGAATAGCCTTAGTCCCGCTGGCTTATTTTTTCCTCTTAGAAGTCAATGATGTTGATAATAAATCCATGCAAATTGAAATAACCTATTAGCATATAAAGATAAAAATACTATTATATAACATTATCATATGTATATTTAACAGTGTGAGATTGTGAATATGAAGGTTTGGTGTGCCTAAAATCCCTTTTCTTTTAATTGAGAACAATGTTATTTTATTTTTTATTTTTAATAAGAGTGTATATATTCAAGGTGTACAGTACCGCATGATGATTGAACTCCCACAGTGCAATGATCCCTTCGGGTCAAGCTAACTAATACGCCCATCTCCATGTGCATGTGGTGGGAGCACCTGAGGTCCTCTCCCAGCAAATTCCCAACGTTCAGCACAGAACTGCTAACTACAGACCTCCAGACTCACTCATCCTACATGGCATCTCCCCATCTCCCCCACCTCCCCAGGACCCCTGGTAGCTGCAAGCCTACTCTCTGCTTCTAGGGGTTGTTTTTTTTTTTTTCCACATATACACAAGTTCATGCAATGTCTGTCTGTGTCTGGCTTATTTTACCTAGCATAGCATAGCGCACTCCAGGTTCGTCCATGCTGTTGATAACGACAGAATTTCCTCCCTTTTTTTGTGGCTCTGCACTACTGTGCACACAGATTATCTGTACCACACTGCACTACCCGTTTGACCACAGAGAGATGCAGGCTGTTTCCATGCCTCGGTTGGTACGGATCATGCTGAAGCCCCTGATGCTGTGTGGCTGAGATTGTCTTCTTCCAAGTCAATGCTGTGCCCTCTGAGCCTGCCCTCCACATCCTGTCCTATTTACATTCTATACTATGCAGCCTCTTGAGCCTCATGCTGGTGACCTTAGCTAGACTCAGTCACTGCCAAAGACTTTCCTGTTGCTTCATCTAATTGTCAATCCAGGGTATTCAGTGATAAATCAGTGAGTTTTCCTCCATAGCTTCTCATATCAGTTTTGAATTATATCACTCCAAAACTGCTCTCCGGCATCCACATGTGAATTTTCTCTACCGTGTATTTCATGTGTCTTCTGGAGAATTTACTCTAGAAACATGCTGCCTTGCAGCCACCACACCTGGAGCCCTAGTCTCTGCTGGGCCAGGCACTTTGATCCTTGTGGAGAAAGACCATGTACCCATCTGTGTGGGTAGTGCAGCTGAACTTGGAGCTGTAAACTATTTTTGCCAGATTACTGCACATTTCTGGAGGACAGATTTATGGCGCATGCCTAAGATGATAGAACTCTTCCATAAGCTGCTGTCTTCCAAGCTAACCAGAGATAGTGCAGTTGATTTTAAAAGCTGTGAGACAGAGTTTGCCCACGTTGATAAACTCAAGAGCAAGGTCAAGTATTTTGAGATCTCTAAAAGAAAAATGAATTTTCCCGTAGTCTTATTGCCACCGCCTCTGGTTGACATTGGACGAGTGATCATGTGGTGCACTTTTCAGAAAGCCTTCCCAGAATCATCCACGAGCTCAGAGCATGGCTTGCAATATGAGCCAGCTTTCAGCCTGACCATGCGAGCGGGTACAGCAGAGATGCACTCTAAGTACACGCTAAATGGACATCTTGGCCCAGGAAATGACCATGTCAGCAGCGGCGGCGGCATCGTTGATAACGAAGGACAATGATACAAACGGGGCTGGAGGCCTACACGCAGAGCGCTCGTCCTCGGGGCCTCCCAGTGTGCTTCTCACCTCCCTGGGGTGCGTAGGCTCACTTCCTCCTCCTCAAGGTTTTCTGTTTCATTGGCCTCTTCTCCCTGGTCTCTTTGGAGGACAGTGTCCCCTCTGCCAGATGTCTCACTGTGTATCTTGGGTGATCATAACTATTTAAGAAATTTCAAGAAAATGCCAGCTCTTTAGCAACTTGACATTCTCTCTGATAAAAACCAATTGGTTGAAGGAATTTAAAATTCATGCAGCATGTGATTCAAAACAGGATCCAACTTGAAGGCATTGAAATTTGGGTAATCGAGATCTGAATAATTGAGAGATGGCCACAGAAAACAATATTTTCTATTGAATTAGATTTTCATATAACATGATCATATTCTTATATATTTTTGAAGATGTTGAAATAATAAGCAATTCATAGACCTATAAAGAAGGAAAGTAAGAAATGCTGAACGAGGATAGCGGAGAAGAAAAAATTCTAATTAGCAAAATATAATGTTTATGTAAGAATGAAGAGGAAGCCTCTGTCTTCCCGCTTGGTAAGTGGATTTTAAGTGACTTTTCTTGTTGAAGATGCTGCAATGTGACTAGAGGTCATTGTTTCGAAGCTCAGGGACAACTATCCCTACCTATAATGTGGGTATGGATGCCTGCGTGTTCTGCTTCTCCTTCATTTTCAGAGGGAATGTGTCACAATGGTGATACTACTGTACGTGAAAGTGGCACTCACAACTGGAGAAAAGTGAAATTGCCAGGTTAGTCTCTGCCTCTGTTCTTAGCAAGAGTATTTCCACACTATTCCCTAAAGATACACTCTATGCTCCACTCAAAATCCACAAAACATCTGACCACTATCCACGATAAGGCCAAGAATTATTGTTGAAACAAATTATATAACTGCCGATACCTGAAGCCGATCCAGAGTAAGTCATGGTCATATCCATGGGTGCTCAAGCTAGCCTGCCTGTGCTCAAACCCAGTTCCTCCACTTTCTAGGCTATGGTTTGGGGAAAGTTCTCAAACTTCTGTAAGCCTCACTCTACCCCACTGTAAAATAAGGGCAGTAATTGTTCTTGACACGTAGGTTCTTCAGGATAATTTAGTGACATCTCTTAGCACAATGCTCTCAGTGCATGTTCACTGCCATCCTTACTGCTAATACCTTATGTCTAGATATGGTGCCTTTGGGAAGCTCTTTACAATGCTGACACGGGAATGTGATGGACGATAGCACAATTACATGGATTCCCAGGGAACTGAACAGTGAGCATACTCCAAAGAGTACATGGATTTGCACCATTCTGGAGGAAGGATTCTGCATTAATCCATGTTCCCTTTTAGTATATTTGTGGATTGACTGATGAAGAAATAGATGGCATGTCTTTGACTGAAAAAAAAAAAAAATGCCTCCTCCAAGCTGGAAGGTCATGTTCTTCAACTGAAAGCACATTTGAGGAGAGGTGTGGGATGCTTGCTTTGCAATCCTTAAATGCTGATCCAACCCTGGTAATCGATGAAGCAAAGAAATTGCAGCCAGATAAGCCTCAAATTTTAAAATAAAATATGCTCAACCAAACTGCAACTGACACACAAAGTTAGGAGAGGCCGCAATAAAATCAATGGTGAATCAAGACTCCACCGTATCTCAAAAATGTGAGATGGGTGCCTGTGAGCAAGCCTGCAGTCCAGCTTGAAAGAGCATAAAAAATCTTGCTTCTGGGCTATAATTATAAGTCATTTGCCAAACTCTGGGGCCAGGAAACCTAGTTTTGCCACAAACAAACAGAAACTTGAGGTTTTGGGTAGAATGACAAATTCAAAGAGCCTACATTGCAATGCATACAGCATAACGGAAGGCTGCTTAAAATCCCCACAATCAGGTTCCACTGGCAAAAAGTTCAGATAAAACCATGATATAAACCAGCATGCTTTTTCCCAGACTGATATTCAAAGAATCACACTCAGATTTGAATATTTTATTTGGAAGAGGCCAGGGAGCAACTAGGATGAGTCTAGTGTGGGACAACAGAGGCCCGCACAGACGGGGCAGGCATCTGTCCAGCCACGCGCTGGACAGCTCATGCGCTGGCATATTCACATAGAGTTCCTTGCCCATTTTCAGAACAATCTTACAACAAAGCATTCCCATCACTGTTCTACAGGTGAGCCTACAATCCAGGCTCATAGTGACGGCGCATGATGCAAAAATACTCATCGCCAACAGAAATGGCTGATGGAAATGGCAAAGAGGACCCTTGGGGAGGATGGAGTCATAATGCCTTTCTCCAAAATCCTGAGGTGCCTTCCATGTAGCTCTAAGAGAAAGAACTGGAAGAACCAGTAAGTAGAAATAAGGGAGCACGCATTTTGGCACAGTGTAAGCAAGGGCGGCATAATAAAGCAAGTCACACATGCACTGAGCACGCAGTCAGGGCCCATCACAGGAGGGGTGGAAGCAGACATGTCTACTAACTGGAGCTGTCATTGAAATGACCTGGCATTACATATGCAACGCTGGTTGTGCCCCTTCCCGTACTTCTAGTTTACCTAAAATCCCACAGACTAAAAGGGACAGTAGCTTTTCACCTTTATAGGGCCAGCACACGGCCTTCCTTGTAACAGGTGTACAACCAGATCCTGTTGCAATTAATAAATGAATAGGACGCTTAGAAGTATGACCTTTTTATCTAGGGGACTCTTCCCACATTCACGACAAAAGCAATTTTTTGTACAATGTTCTTTTATATATTGTTTTTAGAGCACTGGCGGTAATAGTATTTCTTTTTTAAAAAGTCATATTTCTCCTTTTGCCATATTTTTGTGCCTCAGATTGTCTCAGGGATCACCTCTTGTGATTTAGCTACTGTTCTTTTTGTATTGAAGTCTACGTGGGTATTGCTTTATATTTTATTTTACAATCAGTTCTTGGACGGGACAAATCTGAGTTCTGACGTTCTCGGGGACAGTCCACATTTAGACAGATCTGGTCAGAGCTCCTGCAAAAACGGAGAAGACTGGGGACTGGGAGGAGCAGGTGGGTGAGCTGGGCACCTCAGGTGTTTGGAGCGAGGTCTGCAGTGGCCTGACTGGGGCGAGGAGCTGACCACACAGGACACCTGTCCTTCTTTCCACCCATGTTTGTGGAAAGAGACCTGCACTGCAGCCTCCTCACCCACTGCATCCCCAGGGCTGCCCCTGAATTTCTGGCTCCCTACAAGGAAGACAGAACACTTGCCCCAAGAGCAGGGAGGGCTGATGTAGGGGTGAGGGAGTGTGGAGAAGTGACTCCTTTCGCTTCACATTAACATCTGCCTATGCTTTTTCTCGAGATCCTGGAGGAGGCAGCATGGCACTTTTAATCATATTAAAATATTGTTATGAGACATATTTAATAACCATCAAATGTAATGAGTCCTAAGATCTGAAAATGGAGGGCTTAGTGCCATAAATGGCTGCTCATTATCCACAGCTAGACTTTAATGATAGATGTGTCTATTACTTAAAATGAGCAGAGGTTACACTTAAGATTGCTAAGATAAAAAGAATATCGGTACAGTGTAGAAGGGTCACAGAGATACCTTCAGCATCTGAGATTCAAGGCAAGTGAAGACGCATCCTCTGGAAACAAAGGGCAAAGGGGCACCTATGTGGATCTTCTGCACCAATCGAAGCTCATCTGATTTTTAAATCTTTATCGAGAATCTACTATGTGCCAGACATTTGCCCAGGTTCGCACCAGCAGGTGAGAGAGGCCCCGTGCTCCAGTCCTAGGAGGGAGCAGACACTCATAAAGCTGTCTTTGAGTGGGGTGATGCTGTGGTGGAGATGAGGGCATCGCAGAGAAGAAACAGCTGAACGTGGGGGAAGGAGGGATCCAGCCGCGCAGGAGAGGACACTTAAAATGGGAATATGGTGCTTGTAACCGTATGGACCAGGTGGCCAAAACAGCCAACAGCAGAGAAATGCTAGGCCCCTGACACCCGGGCGGGCTCTGGGGAGCCGGTCCTGTCTCAGCAGGTGGGGCAATTGAAGCGGCCTTCTGCCCTGGGGTGGGGACGGGGGCTCTGTGGGGGCCCAGCCTGCAACACAAGAGTTAGAGACTCACACTGGGGGACAGTGGCCATGGGCCCCCGGAGGCTGTGAAACCAAAGATGGAGAGTCCAGGGCTAAAGAGAGGAACAAAGCAGGAACCTGATGATCATCCATCAATTTAATGTAACCTGCAAGGTCCCATACTTGCGGCTGCCCCTCCAGCCACACCAGTAAATAGGCAGAGACCTCTGCTTGGCCAGATGGGTCTCTCAGGCTCCCCTTGAGATAACTCTAAGCGTCAGTAAGCATTTGCTGGAGCTTGTTAATCATTCGTCCTCAAAATCAGGCAGAGAGACATTTGGCGTGCTGGTAGCCGAGGCTGATGGGAAATCAGTCAGAAATTAGGGTAGGATTTCCTTCTCTGAGGGTATGACACAGTCAATAAGAAATGGGTTTAGATTGGGAGGAGCCCATCTTTAGGCAACCTCTGTGAAGGCGTCATTTCCGTGAAGTCAACACCTGACTCACGGTGCCTACCTAAAAATAGACAGCTCCCAGCTGAGCCACAGCCTCTGTTGGGACCTTCCCCGTTGGCTCAGCCAGGCCAGGAGCGGCGTTCAAGGTCATCTGGAGCGTGAACCAGAGGACCACCAGTAGAGCATCAAGTCACTTTCTGCCGCAGCAGAAAGTGAGCCAGGCTGCCTGGTTCTTCTGTCCCCCTCTCCAGCCCCAGGTCCACAGCATCAGAGACTGTGGGGGAGCGAGACCCACAAACCCTCAGAAGGCCCGGCTGCAGTGCCAGGGACAGGCAGCGGCTCTCTCCTCCCACCCTGCCCTGGCCACTGCCCTTGGCGTCCTCGTGGCAAACAGGACAGGTGAAGGGGCAGCTGCATGGGCCTCCCCTACCTGACCACCCTGAACAAGGGTTGCTCCCAATCGGGCAATCCGCCAGGCCAGCCATCCGCCAGCATCCACGCGGTCCCTAACATGATAGGCCTACGCTGGGCATCTAACAAAAGCAAAGATTCCATGTGGTTTATTTCAGATTTAATTCCATTTTTAAGTAAGAATGGCACACAGTGAAGGTGCTGTGCAGTGATTTGATGTACACATGCAGAGAGAAATGATTATTCCCACCAAGCTAATTAAAAATATCATCTCCTTGGGACACCTAGGTGGCTCAGTGGTGAGCGTCTGTCTTGGGCTCAAGGTGTGATCCCAGGATCCTGGGATCGAATCCCATATCAGGCTCCCTGCAGGGAGCCTGCTTCTCTTTCTCTGCATCTCTCATGAATAAATAAATAAAATATTTTAAAACATAAAATCATCTCCTCACATAGCTGCCTGGTAGGCATGTGTGGTGGGAGCACCTAACCAAGTCCTTTAGCAAATCTCAGTGCTCAGAACAGCAATGCTGAGTGCAGTCCTCATGCTGAACATCTGACCTCTTACAGAACTGCCCCTTTGTGCCCTGTGACCAGCTCCCCACTTCCCCCAACCTCCCTGGGACCCCGGGAACCACCACTCTCCTCTGTTTTGGTCTATTCAATGTGTTTAGATTCCTTAGTCAGTGAGATCACGCATTTTTTTTCTCTCTGCATCTGGCTTGTTTCACACAGGTTCATGCACTTTGCCACAAATGGGCAGACTCTCCTTCTCGAAAGACTGAATAACATTCCATGTGCATGTGCGTGTGTGTGTATCACAGTTTCTTGTCCACTTGTCCATTGATGGACACTTGGGCAGCTTCCATGTCTTGGCTCCTGTGAGTGATGCTACAATAAACAGGGGAGTGCCAACGTCTCCTCAAGGCATGGGTTTCATCTCCTTTGGGTCCACACCCAGAATGGGGTCTGCTGCATCTCTTTTAGGTTTTGGGGGAGGCTCCATCCCATTCCCTACAATGTCTACACCAAATTACACCCCCACTCACAGTGCACTGGGTTCCCTTTTCTCTAATTCATCACCAACACCTGTTGTTGTTTTCCCTTGAGCATAGCCACCCTAACAGCTGTGAGGTGACACCTCCCTACGGTTTCGATCTGCATTTCCCCAACAATCACATTCAGAAAGATCATTCACAATACATGTTAGCCTTTGCTGGGGAAATATCTTGGCCATGAGTGCTTGGCATCAGGACAGGGAAGGAGAAAGAAGGCTGAGGGCCTTGCAGGAGGTGTCCGGAGCCTCATGGGCTGATGATGAGGGGATGAGCTAGAGCAGACAGCGCCCCGGCAGGAGAGTCATGTGTGTCTGCTGTGCTTCTGTCCATCCCTCATGACATCCTGTGCATTTTTTCAGAGACGGAAGCTGTGCGAGGAGACCTGCTCGCCAGAGTGAAGTTCCACCTCCTGCTCATCTGCTGCCATGGCCCCAGGACCAGTGCTCCTGAGCAGAGAAATGCCCCAAGACGAGGTGGCATCCAGAGGAAGAATCGTCTCTGACAGTCGGCAAAGTGGGCACATGAGCCCCTCCCAGCTGACCTCGGATGTCATGTCTGTACACACTGGCGCGAGCCACGACTCCTGCAAACCAGTCTAGCGTGTCTTGAGCCCCCGAGGAATGGAGAATCGGTAGGCCACTGAGGTCAGGTAATCACACGGTCACTTCATGGCTTGATTGGCTTGGGCGGGTTGCTGAGGGAGACTCCAGCAAGGCGAGTGACATGACCAGCTGCGGAGATGTCAAAAGGCATCAGGAAAAGGCTCTGTCACGGGAATTACGAAGAGGCCACCATCTTTATTGTCTCACAAGCAGCACAGACCCCAGCGGGCAAGCACACAAAGAGCATCTAGGAACATGCGGGCCATCCTCATGGGCCACAGCCTCCCACTCCCTCAACGCGGGGCCGGTCCAGGGTTCCACCCATGCATCATCTTGCTCCGTGAGCCCTAAACCTCTAACGCTGGTTTTTCTAGACAGACAAGAGAAGCGCACCCAGAACTGTCAGCCACTATCACCACCATGGTAAAGGCTGTTCTGGTGTGTTTTCCTCCTGGCTCAAAGGCTAAGCTCGGTTTTGGTGGAAAAATAGTCTGACTACACATGGGAGGCATGAGTCATTCTCTTAATTGTAATATTTTCATGAAAAATTAAATTCTTATTCGTTAAAATACGTGGATGTATAGCATGGGCACTTCTGGACATCACAGTGTCTGATTTCTGACCGACAACAGGCCTCTCGGCAAGAACCTGAAGATAACTGTTGTGCCTTCGTGGAGGTGCTCCTTAGAGCTCCTGGTTATGGACATGAGGTCAGATTACAAGGTGGCATTTCAAGGTGCTCTGATGGTGAGGGTGACAAAGTGATAAATAAAAGGCACAGGTCTCAGAGCATGAGCTCCTAAAGCACGTTTTGGTGTTCCTGGAGCAGCCTCCTTGCAGGTGAATTCTGACAAGAGGAAGTCTCGTGGCTATTGGAGCCCTTCCACCCCAGACGCCAGCACTCCCCTGGGGCTCCTCACACCCTGCTTCCGACCTGCTTCATGACTCGCTTGGCCAGCTGGACCTGGCAGTGACGGCGGTGCCTCCTGCACATGAGGATGACCTTCCTCCAGCCTGGCTTCCTGGGGAGCCCACGGCCGCTCAGAGCCAGCAGCCCACAGGCCCCGCACGCCCACCCCCCGTGCTGTGGCTCACACCTGGACCTGGGCGCACATGCCTCCACTGTTCTCAGACAATTTCTGTTTATTTTCATAGTTTCTGTGTTGCTTTGTATCAGCTCAGGCACCATCAGTAGGTTTTTAAATAATAGGCTAGTCCTACTTGAGCTACTACAGTAAGGAAAACGCCAACAAGAAAAACGTTCCCAGTGGCAGTCCCAAAATATTGTTCCACTGACCTACCTCTCCTGCTCCAGTTTGCCACCCCAAAGAGAGCTCATAAAGGGAAAGTAGAACCCAAATCGCTTTATGTCAGACATTAAACAAGCAGTGTCATTTTCCCCTCAATTTGCATGACTATATTATTAATTAATTAATTAATTAATTAAGCGTGCCACAAATATTTTAATTAAGTTCCCGCTTGGCTGCCAGGCGTTATTCTATGCCGTTTATCCCAGAAGCCATGAAAGGAAACAGACACTTCCCCACCGGGGTGAACATTTCTAACAGCAAGTCATTTCTGGGTATGTGCGCACCCCTTGGGGAAGCACATTAATATCCTTCTGTTGCATTGCTATTTAAGGAATTGCATCAGGAAGCAGGAAGGCCCGATTCAGCCGGCAGCAGGGAAGAGCTGGTGATGACCAAGGTTGACCCAACCACCGTCCCCATGGCTGGACCCCCCGCACCCGCCTAGCTCCACGGGACCCCGAGTTCTCCTGGGATCAGCTGCAGGGGGTCTGAGGAATGTTTGTCCCTATTGCCCACCTCTGGGGGTAGACCTAGTCCATGTCGGGGCTTCTCCTGAGTGTTCCCGAAGATCCCAGGGGCACGGACTCTGAGCTGGAAGCCCAGAAATGGGATGCCCACCTGCCTCCAGCTCCCTAGGTGATGCTGGGCAGCCACTTACCACCCCCTCCGCCATACTCCCCGGCTAAAGAGGCAGGGAAAATGTCCGTCTTGGGACTGTTGTGAGTCTCAAACTGGAAAACAGCTAGGAAGATGCTTTTGAGACCCAGAGAGCACCACCCAGGTGTAAGGCGCAAGAGTCATGACCATGGCGAGTCTAGGCACGGGAGCCCCCAGCGCAGCTGAGGGTCTTAGTCTCCCGAAGGGACTAGGGGATCGGATAGGAGAGCTGACCAGGAATTCTGGAAATGACCTCAGGAAGGTAGTATGGTTCAGGCAAGGCTGTGGAAGGTGGGGTTAGAGAGAGGGAAGCAGCCCAGCCCCAGCTGAGCAACCCCAAGGATGCCCAGCTGAGATGGGGAAGGGGGCCCAGCTTTGGGATCATATGTGCTGGAATCATTGTTGGCAAGTGAAGAATATCGATTTCTTCACTAACAGCTGGAAGACTCAATGCCTGTGTGATAGGGAGCTATCAACACACCTGGGGGGGTGCTTGGAGAGCACCAACCTCTCCCCTTCACAGCCTTCCCCAGGGGCCACATTCAGATGCAAAACTATGGATCCCAGAGAAAAACAAGGTCCACTACACCACTGGCAGGGCATTTGGCGCAGTTTTACAATGATGCATGTGGAAGGGCCCCTCTCGTGCACGTGCCTGCAGCGCTGACGATGAAATAAATCACACAGGCCACTCGCCCCAGATGTGTCACGGGCTCCCCCAGGCGCCCCCACCCGGGCCTCTCAAGGCAGAAAAGTCTCCAGTGAATCTGGTTAAGTCTCCAGCTCGGCCCTTGCATATGTTCCACTGTGTCATCTGCTGTGGACTGAACACACAGACAACTGAGCCAAAAGAGACCATGCACCACATGTCCCTGTGCCTCCAGCCCACTCCCGCTGATGGCCCATGACCTGGCCAGCTCAGGGGTGTCCCTGGGATCGGGTTTCCTATGTCCAGGGCCAGTGAGCCTGGCAGTGTGAGGACCATTCTGTTGTGTCGAATCTCCCCAGCTCTCCCAAGAGTCCTGGGTTCAAACACTCAGCTGAACTGAACTGATCTTGTCTCCACTAGGATTTTCCTCCTGACTTTGCACACGGATTTGGGTGTGGGCCCTGCAGGGTTTGTCTGAGAGTGACCACCGTGAGCGGTAACTGTGACATGGGCAAACACCAACCCAGCTTTACATGAGAACCAAAACAACCCCAAGACTATGCCTGCAAAGGGGGGAACCATACGAGGCCACCCAGCTGAAGGGGCAGGGTGAGGACCAACACCAACGCCCTTCCTGTCCGGTGTCAAACCAACAGTACATGATGCTGAGCAGCCTCCACAAGGCACAGCGGCTGGGAACTGTGTCCATCAGGGACGGGAGGCGCTGGGTTGGTGAGGGTGGGTCTTGACTCCTAACACCCACAAGCTGAGGGGAAACACTTGATATTTCTGGCCTCAACTCCTCGTCTACCAGTGTGGACCAGAGGGACCACCAGGAGAAGAGGGACTCACATCCTGTGAGACCACAGGTGTGGATGGCTGAGCACGTGTCCCCTCTCGCTACCAAGGACCTACGGCTCCTTGTGCCGAGCTGAGAGCTGAGGTGTGAACACATGGGGCATTTGTTCCCACCACTGCCAACCACAGGGAAGCGGAGAGTCGTGAGGCCCAATCCATGCAGGACTGATGGCCTTTCTGCTTCATCCTCAGAGAACCGGGACTTTCCTCCTGCTTGCTCATGGAGGCCGGAGGCTACTTGCCCTGACACACTGCTCCACAGGGGGGTCACCTGCCTCCAACGGCACCCGCTTTGGGGGCTCACCTTGCCAGGAGTCAAGTCGAGGTATGGAAGCAATGCAGTTCAGTGTTCTCTGGAGCCTTTTATTCTGAGAGACGAGTTGTCCCCACAACAGTTCGTTAAGATGATCTGTTTGTCTTCAGAGGCACTGAGGACACTTGCCAGTCTGAGCCTGTCACAGCCTCCTACGTTCAGTGTTACCAGTAGCCCCTGGTAACACTTGCAGTTACACCTTCTTGTGGACAAAGTTACGAGGTTTATTGTCACACGAGAAGGGGTAAGCACATGCCGCAGGCCCTTTGCCAAACCCCTCACACACTCTCCTCTTGGTTCTTGGTCCAAGCATTGCAGACCGGAGCTGGAAGGGCCACTGCAGACATCTGGCCCCATTTCTTCATTTTACGGAGAAAGAGAAGACCCGGGGACATTTGTTATTTGCCCGGGGTCACATGTCAGTTAATGTGAATGTTTGAACAAAACTGCAAGCCTTCTAATCGCTACTGCTGTGTCCTTGTGGCTTACAGTCTGTCTGAGAGCCGCCCATGAGGGACACCATCCTCGATTCACAAATGGAGAAATGAATCCAAAACATGGTAAACATAAATGCACAGGGTGCCTCTGAAGCCTAACACCACCAGTACCTCCGGAGTAAAGAATGTGCTACTGACACAAACTGAAGGAGTACAAGTCGGCCCGTGAGCGCAGCCACCCACAGGCATGATTTCAACGGGGCCCTAATTAACAAGCACAGCAACCTATGACGCATCAGCTGGGAATATTGATCCAACTAAACAGGGAGGTCACCGCACTTACGTAAGCAATCCAGAATCCACACCTGCCAACATCTCAAGGGTGTGAGATGGAAACTGCGGGACAACCAATCACAGCCAGCCAATGAGGCTAAAAGCTGCAGCCACTCAGAAACGGTACGCTTTCTCCATGGAAGTCCACCCTGGCTCCCTCCTGGCTCTGCGGAGCACCTTCTCCACTGCTTCCACGGTGGTGTTGCCAGAAGGGACACAATTTTTGTTCAAATGAACTCTAGCAATGTTTGATAGGACTCAATTTATATATGATGGTAGTTCACTTATTTCATGGAATTTCACCAGTGTTGTGCACCACTTGCTTCTAGCTACCTGTTAAATGGGGATATAATGGCAGAAATAAAAATACATAATGAATATTCTCTGCATGAAGCAGCCCATGCTTTTATTTTTTTTTTAAAGATTTTATTTATTTATTCATGAGACACAGAGAGAGAGAGGGAGAGAAAGGCAGAGACACAGGCAGAGGGAGAAACAGGCTCCATGCCGGGAGCCCGACGTGGGACTCAATCCCGGGTCTCCAGGATCACACCCTTGACTGAAGGTGGCGCTAAACCGCTGAGCCACGAGGGCTGCCCAGCCCATGCTTTTAATAGAGATGACAAAGCAGAAAGTAAAAGCAGGTATGTAGTTAATGTTCAGAAAAGTATAGAAATAAATGGCCAGTTAGGAGGAGGATGAATGGGTACACTTTGAAGGCCTTCAATAGACCCAGTCACCTTTTCCAGGCCTCAATTCCTTCCTCTATAAAATCAAAGAATTTAATTCCTAATAATGCCACTCCTGGGTCTTGGATTCTCAGGGAAGGACTTTGTGGATGAGGCGGAGCTTAGGAGTTAAGTAGAGAAAGGGAACATAATGACTATTGTCCGAGGCTTTGGATCCATTTTCGCCAAAGCCAGGCATGGCTTTCCCTCTGAACAATATGAGAAAAATCTCTAAACATCTTTACTAATTATTCTTAAAGGAAAACCTCTCTCTCAGTTTTTAATCTTTCATTAGGAGTGTCAGTCAGTCAACCTGGATGTCCAAGCAGAGCCAGCAGGCAGAGGTGATGGGCATCAGAAGGATGATATGCATTAGGTAATAATTTCAGTGGCCAAATTCAGTTCTCTGCTCTCCAGCTTCCTTTTCTGTTGTAATTTATCAGTTAGGCCAAGATTGGCTCAGCTTTTAGAAAAACAACCCCATCTCTGTGTGCAAGAGACACTGCCAAGAGGTGAATGTTTTAAAGAGAAAAATCATAAAACATCAAGGATGGAGAGAGCATTTTAGGGAAGGTGACTCCTCTTTTCTCAGGATTATACTTCACAGAGAATCATTACCGTTCCCCTTGCCAAAGGCTCAAAAACTCATCTCTGCTTTCACTTTTACAGCAATTATTAATCTACTACCACTCACATTTCTGTCCTTCTTAAAGCAATAATATTTTAGCCTGCATATCCCCTAAATCAGTTATGGATACACTGGAGTGATGTCAGAAATGTGCACATCATACAGGGATATGTTAAACATCTACAAAGTAGTTAAACACATTTTGGCAGAACTTGCATTAGCACAACATCACTGATAAGCTAGGCAACCCTGCCTATGCTTGCCCCTTTGCAGTTTTCTCCACATGAGCCCATCAATTAATAAAAAGACAGCTACCAATCCCTTATTCTCTCCTTGGGCTTATTTCAGCTGTTGCTTAGAATACATTAGAAAACATATGCAAGGAGCTTCTCATTTTGATAAGGAGCCACAACTGTCAAAGCAGAAGAATTTGAAGATCAATGCCCTATTATTTATTTATTTATTTATTTATTTATTTATTTATTTATTTTAAGATCAAAGCCCTAAATGGGAATTCTGAAAAAGAGGACATTAGGGTTTACAGGGGGAGTTGAGAAGACTCAGAGGGAGGAAGCACATATGAGACAAGCCAGTCTTGGGAAGAGGCATAAAACATGTGTTGTGCAAGAGCAGGGACAAGTCAGGCAGTGGAAATAACCCAAGTAAAGGTAAAGGTATGAACCAGTAGCATGTAATAGAGGGGAATGCAAGGGTTCTCACTAATTTGAAGCAGGGTTCATGATGCAGGATAAGAGTATACTTCATTTAGCAACAACTGGAAACACTTGTGAAACCCTGTGTATGTCCTGCTTCAAAAGGATAGAGATAACATAAGACACAACCCCAGTTTTCGGCGAATCAAAACAACTATCCTGGTGACATATGCTATATCCCTACCAACTCATCTGTCCGTGGACACCACATCTTGGCTGTGGTGTATAATGCAAACAGGGGGGTGCAGACACCTCTTCCACACCTTTACATTTCCTGTGGATGCATACCCAGAAGTGGGGTTGCTGGATAATATGGTAGTTTTAACTCACCTCTTTCCTGAAGTCTCGCAACCAATCATTGATCATTATCTGTTGTTACACTTTTTTTTTCATGAGCTCTTATATGTTGTATTTGTGCTCTTGTTTTATAGAGGCAAACTGCATTATCGGTTTTAAAGATTCATGATAATATGCTTGCTCATGATTGTTGCTTACCTCTAGGCAATGTTTTTAAAACAGAAGCTTTCACTTGCCATCTATTCATCCTGTTAATTTAATACATCTCTTTGTTATTTCAAAATAGGCCTTTTAAATTATAATTTATCATTGAATAAGGAGATTTCTTCCCAGGAGCCATTTGATGAAATTACGCATAATGGAAAAATTTGAGATCATGTTATAAGCCAGTGGGGATTCCTCCTTATGTCCAAGGCTATCTGTATGAATAAATTCATTTAGACTTTGCTCCAGCCGATGAAAGCAGTAGTGCAGGGCTGCTCCTAATGTAGAGCTTCCCTCCACTCTGCCTCACCAACACACTGAAATACACATATTACAAATATAGCTTACCACATCATTTTTCAATGGAACTCTGCGTTTTCTGATTCTTGAGACTATATGCCACCCTGCATCCAGGGAATTCCTACTGCCAGCACAATCATCTGCCCTCATTCCAAACAAATAATTATTGGTTTTCCCCATGTACTAGGTCACTTGCTCTGGAGAGGGTGGCTCTGACTGTGTGTCCTAAGATCTGCAGCTGAGGGTGGCCTCCTTAAAGCTCTCTCTGGGCCTCTCTTTGACCTTCTTTCTCCTTGGCAGCTTTCCCTCATATATTGTATTTCAGGCTTACAGATGTCTCCTGATTTTATTGTAAAGAGGGCATTTGCATTTTTATTTTTCAATTTCCTTGCTGCTTTTGGGTGATTTTCAGGATGATAGGATGGAAAATGCCATCTTTACATAGCTAATTCTAAATAAGAAACTCTCAGTAAATTCTGAGTGGAATTTTAAATACAGAGAGGGGAAATGGGTATCAGTAAGACTCCCTGAGGCCCAAAGCTATGAATGGCTTCAGGAATCCACATGGCAGAGGTTAGGCCAGTGCAGAAGACCAGCAGAAAGGCATCTCTACCTGGGGCCAACGCTTAGGGCCCAGCAGTCTGCAGAGGTCGAGTGCAGTCACTCAGGGGTTTGCAGGTATGCTGCAATGATCTTGCCCAAAGAAGCTAAACACTGTGTCCTCCTAAGGTAAGAGGCCAGCTCTCAGACACAGAACAATGGTCCCATCCAGCGGGCTGCAGCCTGGGGTGTGCATCTCAACACCCAGATGCCAGGGTCATGACAACAGCAGGGTCTGCATCCTAAAGCTTTCTTTGCCTTTTATTTTTTTAACCTTTCAGTGACCTTTTAGCTTTCTCAGAGCAAAATAAAAAATGTTTTCTACTGCATTTTGTACATGATCAGGCCACGTAAAAAGTGTGAAGCACACAGAATGAGTAGATTCAGGAATAAACATAATTTGAAGTCGTGTTTGTGTGTGTGTGTGTCTGTGTACATATGTGTACATGTGTGTCTATATATCTGTGTACATGTGTGTCTGTATATCTCTGTGTGTGTGCACATGTGTGGGAAACAGAGGTGAAGAGACAAGCCTGACTCTGTTTACCTGGTTGTGTTCTATGACCAGACTCTTCACTTCCCAGCCCCACTTCAGTGGGCAAGACAAGCATGGCAAGTGGAAGGAAAGGCTGGATAAACCATGTGGGAGGAACGGCCATGGGAGGAGTGGCTGGTGGGAGTTGGGCTGGGGGTTTGGCTAAGAAAGAGAGGGGTCCAGAGTGCCAGCTTGTACAGAAAAAAACCAAATATCCATCTTACAGATTTTCAAGGATTCACCCCATTGTCCCCACAACTTGCCTCATCCTCCCATGAGGCCCCTGCCTCCTCCCTCTGGAGATGGGCAAGCAGGCAGGGACCCACTGCGTCACCCAGGGGCACCCTGGAGGCCACCGTGCACACCGAGCTGGCCTGAGCTCCCCCCACATTCCGGCAGCGCCATCCGTAGGGGAGCTACACCCCAGCTTCTGTGGTTGCCAGTGACTGGGTGGCTCACTGGTGAACTTTCGTTCCTGAGATAACATCCCGCCATGTGGTGGACACCATCTGCAGCCATGACCACGGCCCCCTCATCTTGGGGTGCAGCCGTCGCTGGGTTCATGCGCAGGAGGCAGACAATGTGAGCCCACGCCCTGTAGGAGCCAACATTACCAGCCAAGCATGCTGTCCTGACCACAGCCCCTGACGCAGCGGTGCGTGTCTGTCAGAGAGTGCACAGGTGGGCACACAGGGGGGCATTGGCAGGCCTCGGGCACAGGAACCAACTGCCCCCACAAGGCATGCACTCCATGCACCTTGGGTTTCCCATTACAAAGTACTGGACCCTCCCTGGGTTGTAAGCGAGTTGCGATGCTTTTAGCTGAGGATATTCTGTGCTTCCTTGCTAATTTTTCATAGAAGAGCATTCTTTGAAGTCAGAGCCCGTTTGCTACACAACAGCACTACAAACAAAACGAGAGAGAAAATAGTGTCTGTAAGAATTGTGCACTGTGTCACCGCTGGGGACTCCGTGTCCCCACATCCAAAGGACAGAGGGGTTGCATTCACTCACCACATACTCCACAGATGCAGGTCAAGGGTGTATGAGGTGCCAGGGATGCCTGGGGTGGGGGTGCCGTGGGTGTGTGATGCAGACCCAGGAGCCCAGCTCTGGGGCGCTCACGCAGCATCTGAGAGGTAACAAGCATCTCCTGCCTGAACGGTCCCAGGAGAAAGGCCCATTTTGTGCCTTACCCCAAATTCAATCATCCCTCTTGCTGGGAATATTCTACACAGAAAGTCTAGAGCTCTGAGCAGCAAATGGATGGGACATGAGTCATCCTTGAGGCAGGACCAGCTCTCCTCAGAGAGTGACCAAAACTCTGAGGAGAAATTGCTTTTATCATTTCTTCCTGGAACAAAATTCTGAGGAACACTCTCCTCGCTGTTAACCAATACAGGGAGGACTGCGGCTTTTCCCCTAAAACACACAATTTAATTACTGTAGACTTTTAGGGACCAGATAGCCCATCCCCAGGCTAATCTTACCACGGCACTGGCATTCCTGCAGCACAGTTGAGTTTTTGACATAAATTATGTGAGGCCATATGTATTTCATCTGGGTTGATTCAAGAAATTACAAGTGTCCTAATACTCAGTGACAGAAGCTGACATATCAAAGGACTCGTAGGAACACCAACAAAAAATAAATCACCATTCCGCTGCCCCTCCCCAAAACTAAATTCCTCATTTTACAAAGACCATATAATCCTTTCGTTTTCAAACAAATACCACTGCATCATTGTTATTCTAGCATAAGCTAGCATAAATCTTCCAACAAGGAGCATGTCCAATGAGCTTTTTAATAGCCCTGCTTGCAGGGCTCCTGCCTGACACGGGGCCACAGCAGCATTGGAGGGGATTACGCGTGTCAGCCCCGCCAGTTGGTGGCAATTGCAGCACAAAGGATCTACCTGAGAGCTCCCCACAGGAAACTATGCACTGTGTTTTCCTGACTCGTAAAAGAAGGCGGAAAAAACAGCTATTAAATTAATTGGCACTAAAAGCATGTAATAGTTATCCAATCTATTAATTTTTAGTCGAATATTAACTCCAGTGTCTGCTGTGACACGCATCTGACCTGCCCAAGGAGCCGGGTCACCACCTCCGTCTTTGAAAGGAGACGAGGGGTTGGGGAAGCGCGGGGGAGGGCATTCTTTTGCTTTGACCTTGTATTCGAAGATTGTGTTTGCTTTTTAGACAAGTATTGACTTTATGTGGGGCCAACCTCGTTGAGCCTGATGTAGCATGTTCCTCCGTAAATTTTAAAGGACCGCAGGTTCAAGAGGTAGCTTTTAACTCTCAGACATTTGAAAAAGCTAAGGTGATACCATCGTTCTTCAAAGGAGGGGAGAGCATTAGTTCCCAGGCAGGGAGTGCAGGAAGGGCTGCCCAGGACCTCTCAGAGGGATGGGTGACGACGCAGAGCCCCCAGGTCTGTCCGCCCAGTGTCCTCCCCAGTTTTCTATCCCATGTTCCAGGAATGTGCATGAACCTTGGAAGAAAAACCATAGCAATAATAACGTGATTTGCTTGGGCTTTTGAAAGATGTGTCTAAAACCAGAGTGACTCTCTAACCCATCAACCTCCTTCAGGAGAAAAATGCTGAAAAACTCTACAATTCCCTGCAAGAGTTTGACGATCTGACCCACATAAGGACTCCCTACCCAGTGATGGGAGATGCTGGGATGAGCACAGATGGCCTCCAGCCGCGGCCACCCAAGGAGGGGGCCCTACACTCTGCACCAGTCTGTCACTCCCTGCGTGGCCACTGTCTTACTCCCCGAGTCCTGGATCTCAGAGCCTCACAGCACAAAGGGAGTTGGGTGTTTTCACAGGTAACAAGGCTCTCACTACAGTGATCCGCTCACTCACAGCCGCATGCCCAAGTCCTGAGATGGACTCAGTAGGGGACAGCCCAAGCAGCCTGGAGGGGAAACCGATGCACCTCTTATTCTTTGGAGTGAGGCACTGGGTGATCCTCTGAACCATGTTATAGGAGGCTTATGGAATCACTAGGCTGCCTTGCCACATTCTCGCATGACACATTGCCTGTATGGAAACACGTCCAGCATCTGGATGTCCTTGGGGGGATGGTGCCCATTAACCCGAGTCGGCCTCTCCTGATACCAGAAGCCTTTGTGCTCCATCTCCCAGCAGCACTGCCTCTGGAAGGAGTCTGACCAGCAACTACCTCTCTGTGATGACAAGGGTGGCCCCAGGTCCCACAGGAGCCCCCCCCCCCAGGTCCCACAGGAGCCCCCTGGGTCCTACAGGAGCCCCCCTTGGATCTTACAGGAGCCCCCCTGGGTCCCAAAGGAGCCCCCTCTGGGTCCTATAGGAACCCCCCTCAGATCTTACAGAAGCCCCCACGGGTCCTACAGGAGCCCCCCAAAGGTCCCCCAGAAGCCCCCCCAGGTACCAAAGGAGCCCCCCAGAGGTCCCAGAGGAGACTCCCCCTGGGTCCTACAGGAGCATCACCAGATCCCACAGGAGCCCCTCCAAGGTCCCAAAGGAGCCCCCCCAGGTCCTATAGGAGTGCCCCTAGGTCCTACAGGAGCCCCCCTGGTCCCACAGGAGCCCCTCCAGGTCCTACAGGAGTCCCCCCTGGTCCCATAGGAGCAACCCCCCCTCTCAGGTCTCACAGAAACAGGTGTCCTCCTACCCAGAACAACAGGGAGAAACCCCAGGCCGTCCATACACTGCTAGGAGACCGTGCTGTGACTCATGCCCAGCGGGGCTCAGTGGCAGGTGCAGTTGACATATATACTACGAGTTTAAAAACGATTTTACCGCTATCATCAGTTGCACCAACCACACGTGGTCCTGTGTGTTTGGCTAGTGTAGTTCGTACTAAACACTGGGTAAAACCATAGGATGGAGTCATTGGGCCGAGCAAGGGCTGCCCAGGCCTGCTGCACACACGCCCTCTGCCAACAAGAGAGGCTGTGCCCAGACCGCCCCTTGGACATCGGGGCCAGAGTGGGGACTCTGAGGGCACATCTTTAGACACCCGCTGCCCCCCGTCTTGGGGGAAAGACCCCTTCATGCCAGCCGGAGCAGCTCCAGACTCCCCGCCACATTCTCTGCTGCTCGGCAGCCCCAGGCCCCACTCCTGGGCAGCACCGCAGGGACCAGACCCAGCACACTCCAACCTGCTGCTCCTCCCGCACCCCCCAAGGCACCTCCCGCCTGAGCACACCTCCCTCTCATCCCTCTGTTTATATTTTGTCTGGCATTCAGCTTTAGAGTGTGTGAAAATGCCTGGCACTCCAGCCCATACCAGAAGCGTGAAACACTGAACAAGATTAGGGTGGCTGGAAGGGGTGGCCGTGCATGGCAGTGGCGGGTGCTCACAAGCCCGGGTACGTGAGCTGGGCCACCAGTTTTCATTCTTCCAGGCTCTCAGAAGCATGTCATGTGTTATTTCCCCTTATTCACTTGTGACATCTATGACACGTACAACGCCAGGTGCTAAGCTCATCATCTCGCACAAGGATACCTCACGGGACTGCATGAAATACATGTCATCATCACCACTTCTGAGATGAGGACAAACTTACGCACAGGGGGAGCCAACAGCGTCTAGACCGAGGGGCGAGCAGGAGGGCCCAGGTCTGACTGACCTCGGTGCCAGCCCCCAACCTGCCAGAGGGCCACAGGCGCGCATCCCTGTTGCAGCGACTGTCAGCTGGCTCGTGTTCACCAAGCTGCAGGCAAGGCTCCCGCAGCAAGGCTCCATGAGCACATGCGGACGGGCTCCAGCTGCAGGTGTCAGGAGGCCTCACGGTCCGTCTGCGGCTCATTCCAAGGCCCTGGCTCTGCACGGCCCATCCCCTCCTACATGGAAAGGCCCCACATCTCTGATGCCTCAGCCCCAGGGCTCTGTGCACAGGGTCCCAGGGGGCCTCCAGGGGATCTTCAGGGGCTTCCTCGGGCACCACGACCGCCGGCCCCCCAGCGTGCCCACCGTGTCTCACACGCCCTGTTCAGAGGAGCAGGTGCTTCCTCCTCCTGCACTGCTTGAAGCCGTATATGCTCTTGTCCAGCTGTGACCCCTCTAGGTCTTGGAGAAAGTTGGGCCAGACGGCTCCTCCTCTCCCTTCCCTAGCATATCCTCTGTTTTTAAATAAAAGCGATTTCCATCTCAGCCTGACCAGGCTCATGTGCTGTGAACTATTTTTTCCAGAAGTTAGGATGCACACCTAGTTCTCACCCTCTCTGCAAATGCCAAGCTTCCTGAAAGGGTCTCAGAGAATCCATGCCCCCCCCCAAACCCCCGGTTGATTTCACGATCCCAGCCACTCTCCTAGGAACCAACCCTTGAAGCTGACTGGACCCAAGCCCCACTGCAGGGGGCAGGCCTATTTTTCCATCAGAGGCACTAGAAAGGGAAAGATCTAGAAGAAAACCAATGTCTCAGGGGAGGTTGATTTTACTGATGTAGAACCATGTTAAATGTGTGTCACGGCTGCAGGCACAAGTACCAGCATGCTTCCTAATGCCCTCTACCTGTGCGAGCAAAGGGCTCTCAGGGGCTCTGAGCGCCGGCATCCTGAAGCCCATGCCCTCCTGGGGAGTGGGGAGGAGTGCATACAGCCAAGCACAGCTCATTTACAGGGGCCCAGCGCTGAGAACAGCTGTCTTTCATCATTTCCCTTCAATTAATTTGGGCAAATGTGTCTCCTCCTCAGCAGACAAATCCCACAGACAGCAGGTGTTGATTATAATGACATCAAGCAATATTTATCAGGTGCCAAAATTTAATGGGCCTTTGCAAAATCAAAATGGTTTTGTAACTCACAATGAAGTGTCCATCTGAGGTAGGAAGTGGATGCAATCTTACATGATTCTTGTTTTATTTTGGCCGAATGAAGAAAGGACTCCGAGGCAGGCTGTGTTTCTCTTGAATTCTTGTCTAACAGAACAGCCGAGTGCTTCAGAGATAAGAGCTGCGACTTTCGGAAGAGGTGGAGATTTACAAGTATGTTTGGAATTCAGAAGGACTATAGACTTTATGGTGTGTGTCTCACTCCCAGCTCAAAGTCCCCTGCGATGGAATGGAGGGTCGAAACAGGGCGAAACAAATTGCCTCTTTTCGTTTTCGTGTGGGAGGAAGCAGGAAGGTGTTTATAGCAGCCCCCCGAAGAGGAGACTGCAGTCAGCAGGTTATTTATTATGCCACACCAATGCTGCGCCTGAAAAGTAGTGTGTGTTACCGTAGAGACGGCACAACTGTGTTCTACTCACCGTCTCCACTGCAGAAGAGAACCACATGCTCTGAGAGCCACAGAATGTGCTTCCATCCATCGTGCTTGACTGGCTCCCTGGGGTCTGGCCCACATGTCTGGGCTCGGGGGTCAGTGACACCAAAACACCTGGTCTGTGACAATGAATGAGAGCTTAGTGTGCAACCTGAAGGACAAAAGGCAGGAGGCACAGACCTCTCACAACAAGTTTTTACCAAAAACACCACTGCTAGAAAAGCTGCCATCCAGCAGCACGCATGCACGGGCCACGGTGTGCCAAGAGCGACATTTATGAATGGGCTTCGCCCACAGTCAGACATAGAAGTAAGCACACCATTTGGCCTTCAAGTGGCATCATGAAGGCCACCAGCACTGCCCTTTACAACCCGGGTGTGTTCAATCTGTGGGCCGTGTAAGCAGCAGCTTCCCTCCTCAGACACCACCAGCCCAAGCTTCCTCTCCAAAGTGTCCCTGAAAGGTGAAGCACTGGCCCTGCTCGAGCCACAGCCAGGGGCTGCCCCCACCCCAACACCCCCGCTCCATGAGGACTCCCCACACCCAGGTTGCCTCCGTCTTCCCCCGCTCCTGCCTGGGCAACCGGGTGTTCACCTCTGCCTGTTACCACTCAGTGGGGCAGCAGGGCACTTGGCAGAGTGTGTGGTCCTGCCAGGCGGGATGAGAAGGACCTATCTATGTGTCTATTTACCCCTACTCACCACCCCACACACTTTGCTTAAAAAGAAAATAATTAATTGGTGTTTTTTGAAATAAGTACAATAAAATAAAAATTTTTAATGAGCACGACAATTAGAACAGAGGATGAGGCTAGGAACAGTACGACAAGCCAGGAGTGACAGTGTCACTTCCACATGCTCTCAGGGCCTGTATGTATCCTACCTGGGAGGCCACAAGCCCTGTCCAACTTTCTAGGGTGAAACAAACAGGCAAAGCTCAGCTCTTCTAGTCTGTGGGGCTGAGAATTCCCTCCTGCAGCACCCCTCCCAAGACAGCAGGTGCAAACAACATAGCAATGGCCTCACAGTGTTCACAGCCAATGAGGTTCTCGGGTTCTCTCCTGTTATGGCCTCAGCTGCAAAAATGCAATTCAGAAAGGAGTTTTTAGGCCTCCAACAACCAGGGATGACCCAGTGCCCGCCAGCAATAGATGTGCAGTGGGGAACAGGTGCTTATGTTCCAGCAGGGAGAGAGGCAGTGAGCACGCAAGTCTGTGTACGCACAAAACTGAATTCATGTGTGGAAGGCTGTGAACATGTTTGTTGATGGAGGGCAGCAAGGAAGTCGAGGTGGAAGAGCAATGTTATAAACGCATCCTGAAGGATGAGAAGGAGCCACTCGTGCAGGGGGAGTGTGAAGCTTTCCCAAAGAAATGGGAGAGTGGGAGTGAGCACTCCGTGGAGGAAGAGCACTCCCCACAGGGTCCAGCAGGAAATCCAGGGCTGTGTGAACAAACATGGAAATGGCACATCTTTACTTTCACTAACCTGAACTCCAGGGTTCCTCCAATGATGAAGGTAGGCAACCAGATCTGTCATCTGTGAGATCACAGAAAATTCCACATCCAGTGACAATCACTGAAGATCTCCCAGAAACAGTGCTCAGGCTCAGCACTGCTGCAAAGCCACCAGGTTCTACACTCCAGCAACCAGCAAAGCTGCTCTAAAAGCACATATGTTACTCTGCCCTAATTTGTTTCACATTAAAAAAATTGTTTCACATTTCTACAACATATGTTTCTTCTGAACCAACAGAGTTGAACATAGTTTGTTTCCTTTGAAATTTGAGATGTGTTGCTTTATGCATTGAGAAATCTTATTTTGAGAAGGGGCCCAGAGGCTTCACCAGAGGTCTGTGGGCAATGTATCTAAAAGATAACAAGAAAATTAAGAAAACTGTAGATGAACTAAATGAGGTTCCTCCATCAATTCCATTTCATACAAGTGGCCTTTTGATAATAAGCGAATAGCTGTGGGATCCAAAGTAACTCACCTCAAAAAAACAAAAATAGGAAAAATAAGAAAAAACACCTCTATAGAATTTAAAAATGGTGAAATTCAATATCCACTTATGATGTGTTCCTTCAAGAAAATTATGGATAGAAGAGGATGCTACTGGATAAAAGACATCTTTAAGAAACCTACATCCAATATCCTACTGTATGAAGTTTAAGAGTTTTCTCTGTGAGGCAGAGAATGTCGCCCATCCTCACCACCTCTGTCCAACACAGCGCTGGAAGGTATACACGCTTCCAACGGACAAGAGACCAAATGCAAATGGATTGATACAGGAAAAAAAAAAAAAAAAGACTGCCATTACTCACAGCTGATGTAACTTTGTAAGCAGAAAATCCAAGAGACTCTATAGATAAATTATTAGAATTCATAAGTGGATTTAGGAAGGTTATCAGATTGTGGTTAACATATACAAAAATCCATTGGCGATCTCTGTACTCACAGCAACAGACATAATTTTTAGAAAATAAAAAGAAGAGATGGTGTGGCAGGTGCTTGCTATGCGGCGTGCTGCATCCCGCGGGCCAGCCTGACTTCAGCACAGCCGCAGTGGACAGCTCCCCGCCCGTTCGCTCGGCCCATGGCCAGTACACACGTGGGGTCTGCTGGTCGGCTGCAGGCATCCACATGAGCCCCCCGGACGTCCTCTAGGGCTATGCACAGAGACGCTCAGGTTCCAGCAACAGGAATACTCCGAGACGCAGACCTCGCCCACTGTAGGAGTGGGATTGTTGGCAAATGTCTCAGCCTGTCCTGTGGTGGGAAAAATTCCAGGACCCATTCTCTGCTTCCTGTGACCCTGATTCCCACCATGGTAGCAGTTCAATAACACCTGCCTTATTGGTTTTCCTCTTTCCTGCTGCACACTTCCTGCTCGGTTCCTTGGGACCACATTCTAAATAAACTACCTGCTCCCGTATCCTTGTCTTGGGCTCTTCTTTAGTAGAGTATAAACAGAAAGTGTTTATAATGGCATCAAATAATACTTGTAACTGTGAACGAATCTTACACAGGACATGCAAGCCTTCTCGACTGATGAACTACATAAGTTCTAGTACATAAAGCATCTGTAGATTGGGAGAGTACGTATGGTAAAGATACTCATTCACCAAAACTGATCTCTATATTAAAAACAATGCTAATCAAAACCTAGAAGATGTTTTTTAGAAACCTGACAAGCTGATTCTACAATTATATGAAAATTCAAAGAGCGGAGAAGAGCCAAAATGCTCTTGAATAAGAACAAAGCAGGAGACATGCTCCACTAAATATTAAGCTCTTTTAAAGTTGGGTAATTAATAGGATTAGGGTAATTAATAGGATGTGTTTATTGGTGAAACAATAAACAAATGGACAATCAGAACAGAAAGGACACCCAGAAACAGGCCACTAAATGCACACTTTATTTAATACAAATGTGGCACTAAGACAAGGGGAGAAATTATTCTTTGCAATAAAAGATTCTAGGACAATTAGACACAAATGTGGGGAGAAGTTATTTATAATAAAAGATTTGAGGGTGCCTGGGTTGCTCAGTGGTTGAGCTTCTGCCTTTGGCTCAGGTTGTGATCCTGGAGACCCAGATCAAGTCCCACATCGGGCTCCCTGCATGGAGCCTGCTTCTCCCTACACCTGTGTCTCTGCCTCTCTCTTTCTCTCTCTCTCTGTGTCTCTCATGAATAAAGAAAATCTTTTTAAAAAAATAAAATAAAATAAGATAAAAGATTCGAGGGCAAAAAATAAATAAATAAAAATTTAAAAAAGGATTCTAGGGCAATTAGATACAATACATATTTTTAAAAGCCTTGATTATTACTTCACACTGTGCATATAAATCAATTACTCATGGACTGCAGAAAAGAACCACAAAAAGTAAAATCAGAAAGTTTGTTAAAAATAATAAAGGAAAAAAATTATTCCTCTTTCTATGTATAGTTATTTATAATAATCTACCTTTCACTCTTTAAGGATCATCAAAGATTAATGATTGTTAAAACAATGTTGTTGGAAACCCTGGGTGGCACAGCGGTTTAGCGCCTGCCTTTGGCCCAGGGTGCAATCTTGGAGACCCGGGATTGAATCCCACGTTGGGCTTCCGGTGCATGGAGCCTGCTTCTCCCTCTGCCTATGTCTCTGCCTCTCTCTCTCTCTCTCTCTCTCTCTCTCTCTCTCTCTGTGACTATCATAAATAAATAAAAAATTTTTTTTAAAAAACAGTGTTGTTTATTGAACCTTTATATTACGTCATGACTTTTGCTTTTAATGACATGACAACATCATGGCTTAGTCTCTGTCTGTATTTTCTTGATGCGCTTTTGCCTAAGCCTGCTCTGACTTTTTGTCTAGTTGTGTATTTTATGAGTGGTTTGCTTTTCTTTCTGAACCATGATGAAAGGCTTGCTTTTCACTCAAAATTTTAACCTATTTGTATTTAATGGTATAACTGATATTTTATTTCTCTTATTACAGTTATAATTTCCATTTTATGATTTCTCGTTGCTTCTGTGTTTTCTATACTTTAAGATATATAATTTAAAAGGTCTCACTTAGCAAGAAATTATAATAAAACAGAAAGTATCTAGAAATGTAAAACACCTTGGTAAATGTGCCAGACACATGAAAAAGACTTAAAAACTTAGCTAAGAGAAATAAAAAGAGACTCACAGAACTGCAAGGGTGGAGCATTGCTACCACATCCATTAAACTAAGGATTATAACACTACCAACTTTCCTCAGGTTCACTGGTATGTGTCTTGGAATTTTATTCATGATTTCAATTTCAAATAGCTTGATTGCTGTTTTTATAATTAGACGGATGGATCTAAAATTTATATGAGAGATAACCTGGCAAAATGGAAAATTTCAAGCTTAAAGATGCACAGAGATAAAAAAAAAAAAAAAGAGCACAGTCTGAGGTGTGATAAGACGGGCAAGAGGGAGGGAGCCCAACAGGAACATGGCGAGAGTTGGCAGGTGGCATCGAAGGACCATTTGAGAAAATGAGTCTCACATAACAATAGTACACATGCGTGGATTTGCTGGTGAACACACTCTAGAAAAGTTGCACGCCATTCCCATGTTGAGGCCTCATTTCTGGTCTGTCATGTGGGGGCTTGCAACAGCACCCATGGAAGGGTTAGTCACACAGATGAATACATGTCAGGTTCCCAGAACAGGACCCACAGCATGGCCCTTGCCCTATACCTGTCAGCAGCAGCCGTCATTCCTGATGTACCCGAGCACATCTGAGAAGTCCTACAGTAAGAAACGTTAATACTACTTCCCTCAAGCATCCAGAGAATGATTTGAACAGAGCATGCCTTTTTTAAACTTAACATCTCTTAAAATACCTCATACCCTCGGCCCTGAGGCACATGCTTTGGGCAACGAAGCCCTCATTGGAGCAGGAATTTAGGATGTGACAAGGATGACATTCAGTTGCTGAGGAAAAGAACGGAGTTTTACAAGAAACAGAGAAGATTCAACTATTTGGGAAGATAGAAAATGAGGACCTCATTCCAAACTTTGTGCAAAAATATGCTATCAGATACTAAATAAGGATGACAAATAGAAACAAACTAAAATAAATGAAAATGAATGAATGAATTGAAAATAAACTATAAGACACCATAGGAAAATGTGGTTTATTTTTTTAAGAACCCTGTTTCAACCATGTAGAGGTTGTCCATATTAGCGTAGCCTCAAGGAAAAGGCCATAAGGGAAAAACTTGGTAGATTTATAACAATCATTTTCAAGTTCTGCAAAACATGTCATAAATATAATGAATAGGAAAACTAGCAACCTCTCAAAATATTTGCAGCTGTAATCGGTAGGTGATCGGTAGGTAAAATAAGGAAACTGTGGCCCAAATGGGACATCATTTAACAAGAAGAGATATAATATCCAAACTAGTCTTTAAAACAAGTTCATTCAAAGAAAAAAATTAACAAGGTTGCATTTTCCTCTATGAAACTGGCCACCTTCATTAACTGCTTGGGGAAATGGAAAGTGTCACGTGCCAACAGAACTGGCCTAAACTTTCCAAAGGTTAATTTGGAAGAAACTGTAGCAAAAGCTTTAAAAATATGAGACGGGTTGGTCTGGAGGGGTTCAGGCCCAAGGGGCTGTAACGAAGGTGTCGTGGAAGGCTGCAAAGACCATCATCAAAACACTAATCCAGTCCTGAAAATTGGAGAAACAGTGTTCACTGAGAGATCGGTGAAATAATTCTGTGTCCTTACAATGGAGTCATCTCATGTTGTAGAAGGATATATAAATAGTTGGGAAAATGCCAAAGACACATTATTGGATAAAAAAAAAGAAAGCAAGAAAGAAGAAAGAAGAACGAAATAAAGAAGAAAGAAAGGAAGAAGAAGAAAAAGAAAGAAAGAAAGAAAGAAAGAAAAAGAAGAAGAAAGAAAGAAGAAGAAGAATAAAGAAAGAAAAAGAAGACAGAAAAAAGAAAAACACACGCAGAAAAAAAAACGAACTCCCTCCCCCCTCCCTCCTCCCTCCGAATAAGAAGAAGAAGATAGAGAAGAAGAAGAAAGAAAGAAAGAAAGAAAGAAAGAAAGAAAAGGGAAAGAAAGAAAGCAGTTTCCCAAAGGGAAATTGTATGTGTGGTGTGGAGGCAGAGGGGAGGCAGAGAGACGGGAGACTGAGGCACTCTTGATAACAAACCGTTAGCTGTGATTGTGTCTCTTGTGTGGCATTGTTTGCAGAAGAAGGGCAGACAGCTGATGCCTTGGCTCCTGCAGAGGCGGGCCATGCGGTGAGGGCTGGGGCACAAGCATCTGGAAAGGACAGAGGCAGAGAGTAAACCAGCCAGTCCCCACGGCAGGTGCCCAAGCCGCACTCGCGGGGCCCCAGAGACCAGCACAAGCACACCCGCGGCGCCCTACCCGAGACATGAGGAGGCTGTGGTGTCTATGCAGCCAGCTCATCATCGAGGCATGGCCAGCGGGCAGCTCCAGGCAGAACACGGCAGGTGCCGGCAGGCTAAGGCACAGGGAGCCAGGCCACTCGGGGGCACAGCCGGAGGACCTGCAGCTTCGGGTCCTGATGGCCCAGGGGAGGAAAGATGGAGCTGATTCTCATGACCAGATTAAAAAGCAGGAAAAGAAAACCCTAGTTGGGACACACCTAAGCAGTGTCCATGGTAGTAGGGGTTCAAGAATCAGGTCAACCTCATAAACCGTGGTGGACTCACAACCCGGTGTCATGGGGGCAGGCAGGGCATGCAAACAGAGAAGCTGGTGTCCTTCCCTAGCCAGCAGAGGTCTTGGGGCAGAGCTGGCTGTGTAGACACAGGCCACAGGCCTCTCTCAGGAGGACCTGGCAGGTCAGGTCGTTGGCACCTCAATTTCCTGGGCAGCATGGTCGCACAGGGGGACACCCCAAAGCAGAAAGGAAGAAGCAGTCTGGAAGTGGCTGGGACGGCAGTGCCGTGAGTGGCATCCCGTCACCCCCATCATCAGACTGTGAGGACAGAGTCAACAGCCCAGGCTCAGCCCACGGACCTGCTGTCCACCAGGGCTTCCCCTGCTCCTCCCCCTTCCCCTCCCCCCCACCCCCGCCCAGGAAGTGAGTCAAGTGAGTCAAGAGGATTGCCTCGCAGACCTCCACTCTTCTCCCTGAAGGAAGCCCCTCCCCTCCCAACTCCAGGTCAAGGCAGGTGCTCGAGTCCTGCACTGAGTGCTCCTTTCTGCCAAAAAGCACTCACTTTTTGCCACACTTTTCACTTCTGACCTCGCGCTGCTCCCTAAGTCCTCTCTCACGATGCTCTGGCGGCTTCCACTTGGGACGCAGAGTTTGCCTCAACAGACAGAATCACACGCAAAATGCAAA
Source organism: Canis lupus familiaris (assembly GCF_011100685.1). Lineage (NCBI taxonomy): Eukaryota > Metazoa > Chordata > Mammalia > Carnivora > Canidae > Canis > Canis lupus. Next base: position 19,773,824 of record NC_049237.1, read on the forward strand.
GTGTCAGCGAGAGTGGGCTCCGCGCCCTCGGAGCCGTCCTGCCTGGCGACACGTCCTCCGGACGCAAAGACAGCCTGTGCCGCCTGGGTCTGGCCCAAAGCGCGCCTGCTGCCACTTAAGCCCCGCGGTGAAATCATCGGTGAGCGCCCAGGCAGTGTCCCGACAGGAATATAGGATGACAAGTGATACTAGGAAAGCTGAACATAGAAACTTGTGATGGGTATTTTGGCACCAGCGTGGACTCCATAATGCCTCTAAAACCCAATCGCAAATTTGTAAATCAAATCAAAAATATGTGAAATGAGCCCAAGTGGGAGAGATAAGTGGGGATGAAATGAAAGGAGGGGTAACATATTGCCTTGTGAGGCTGAATTTAAAAATGAGAGACCATCTTGGAGGGAACTAATCACTTTTTGGCAGAATAGTTTCTTTCCAGTGAAAGTTCCGATGCAGACTATCAAGTGTTACTTGAAATAGTTTCTGCCTCATGTTACCTTTATTCTGATCTTTTTAAAACCTGCCATTAAGCCTAGTTCGACCCTACTGCTTCAGCACAAGGTTGGTGCAAATAGGGTTTGTGCACCCGGAGTCTGTTGTCAGATACCGAGCAGTAGAATGCAGCCGTGGGTTGGGGTCCAGCCAACTCCCTCCCTGGGCTCCTTCCTGGGCTCACTCCCGTCCCCGTCTCACCCCAATCCTGAAATGGGAGAAAGCACATCGCCCCCGGCCAGTGGATCGCTCGTGGCTATGTAAGTGAACAGCCACTTGTGTCACAAGTGCGTACATCTAAGGAGAATCGTCTTCACTCGCAGCCATGGACAGAAGGTTTATCAGGTGAGGCCCAAATGGGGCACCTGCTGCCTCTGCCTCCTCCTCCGATCTCTGGGCCAGGGAGGCAGGGACGAGCCCCAGGCTTCCTGAAGCTTCTGACTGTGAAGGCAGCCAGGAAGGGATGAGGCATGACGGACTCGAAGCCCAAGGCTCCGTCCCCGCACCTCCTCCAGCACACGCAAGCCCGTGGCCTGCTCTGTCCACAACCACAGGGAAGCAGAGGCTCCCTCCGGAGGCTGCGACTATAGTTGAATATTATTTTGACATTAGCCCGGGGCTTGTCTGTGAACAAAAATAGTGTTAAAAGCTGAGACATTTGAAGTACAAGTAGGTGTAGCCTCATGGGCAGACTTGCAGGGCACAGCCGCCCCACCAAATGGGGTGCCCCAGATGGACATCGACATGCTGACGCTAGAGCCCAGATCTCTGTAGGCTGAAAGGTGTGTTTTCCAAGCTGCACCCATTCCGTGTTCCTGGGAGCAAAACCTCAGGGGAAATGGGAAACATGAACCAAAGAGAACAAAAGTCCAAATCCCCACAACTGGGGGTGGGGGGACAACTTTCCTTTACAGGAGCTGGAAATGGTCTCGGTGGCTACTCCTGATCTAAGGCCTGGAACGTTTCAGGAGACTGTGCGTGAGCAGCACAACGTACCCTCTGGGTTAATGCCACTTATTCCTGGGCTCTACATTTTGGATTCCCTGAGTGGGGCCTGCAGTGGTCATCTTATTCCACACTCTTTCATTCCTTTGGCATATCCAGGAAGGGAGCACTCCCTTTCATGAGTATATACGGTGATCACTTTTCATAAATCCTGTATTTTTTTTTTTTTTACTACCAGTCTCGTGTGTGCATGTCTTGAGCTCCCACCGAATCAAAGGATGCTGCGGGACACGGCCTTTATTCCTGCCTCGCACCCCGTCAGCTCCAGCATCATGCTAGGCACACAGCAGGAGCTCAATGAGTATTTGTTGATTAATGGAACTTGAACCATGAAAGACAGCCCTCTTTGGGGAGCTCCATCCCTTAAGTGGGCCAATTAGCTTGTCTGCTCCCCATCACCACTGATGGGATATTGTGAGTTGCCCGCATCTACAATCAGCGGATTCAGGTACTCATCATTGTGAATAGCTTTCCACTCATTCAGGCTACCAAAAATAGCTGTACAGTAAACTCTCATTATGCAGGATGATGGTTAAGATGGGGTATTCTAATTAATTAAACATTTGGGTCAGTGAAAAGGAACGTATATATGCAGAAGACCAGCTTTTACAAAATGAGAGGATAATAAGATATGCCTTATACTAAAATCCTACCAAACCTGATGTAACTGCGTCATTCCAGAATGATCTAAGTGCCTCGTCTCAGACCTTGTGCCGTGCATGCAGGGCGTCAGTTTGGAGAGAAAAATCTGTGACCCCATAAATACAGTATGTTTAAAAGAAAGGTGTAAATTCTCCCTGACTCATGAGGCGTCCGTGAAACTCCATTTTAAATGCTCCAGGATCAGCACTATTTTCGTTAACTACAGTAACTTTAATGAGTTACACGAACTTCCTGGCTGCTTTAATCGTTGACAAAGGGTGATTAAAGAATACAGTTTCTAGACTTTAAAACGAATGGTAAGAAAGTTTGAGAGAACACTTCCGGGGAGTTGAAATGTTATCAGTAGTTTCCTCACTCCCACAATTTTGTCTGTCTCTCTTTATAAGGAATTAATTAATTAGTATTCTCTCTTTAAAATTTTATTTTGGTTACGCATGTTAACAGCCATTTCAGCAGAAACTGAAGTGGTTAAAATTAAATTCTGGCATATTTACACAGTTTTTATCCAATGTTAAATTTATTTATTCAAAGATTATCTAATGAACAAAAAAATAATGTATTAACTATTGTTTCTGGTTTTTTAACTTGGGAAATGTAGGTTGCTTTATGCCTATGTGCTTAGAAGCATTTGAATGGGAAGATTATTTTTAAATGATAAAATGACATTAGAACATAACGTGGTCCACAAATCTGCGGTGGTGAACCCCGGTTGTACCCTAGGACGACCCAGGAGCCCTTTCAGAGCCACTCCCAGGCCCGTGCCTGAGATCTCTGATTTACCTATTTAAGTGTTCTGGGGTGGGGTCCCTGCAGGCACACCTTCGAGATATTCCAGGAGACTAACCCATGTTAAAAGCCAGGACTGTGGTAGAGACAAAGAAGAAAAAAAACCTGAGCTTCTTAATTGAATACGTATTGAAATAAGAACAACCTGTTTCATCCACACAGGAGAGGAGCCTCACATCTCTGTGGGTAAAGATGATCACATCTGCAGAGGACTATTCCCCAGCAGGTCTTACCTACCATCCAGAGGCACTGAATGTACCTGACCAGCCACCTCCTTCTCCTGCCTGGGCAGGTTCCCCTCACCTTGGTGCTCCAGACACAACTCCAGAACCTTAAAGAGAAATGAATCCGCAAACTCTTCTCATCCTTCGTTAATTTGGAAGTGGTCAAATTCCTCATTAAAAGTACTGGAAGCAGAAGCATCCCGTAATTGGCTCCCACATATTTACACTGGGCACGCAAGTTTGTGAACCAGATAACATCTGGGGTGCGCGTCTGCGAGGAGGTGGCGCTAAAAGCTCTGTATCACGACATCAAAGCCGTTGGGAGATGAAAGGGCATCTGTATATTTGCATCATAAACAAGCTTTACATATTAGATATTCCAAGAATCTTTCATTTCAGCAGGTGGAAAAACAAGGACGGAAGCACCTATGTGAAACACATAGCCTCCCTTGTGGTTGGTGACTCAGTTCATGTGGCTTTGATAGAACCACTGCAATTAAGTGCCGCGATGAGCAAGGACTTGTTTAGCTCTTTATAGAGCACACAGTGTTTACTGATCCCTGGTTTATATGATAAATCTATCATCATTGGGGCACAGCTGCAAATGCACTTTTATAGGGACAATTTTTATTCTGGGGAACAAATTTCAACATTTTTATGTCCTTTTCTGAAGTTCCGTGACTTAAAAGGGACAACGGGATATGTCTCAACCTGCTGGATGCACGTGAAGATCCGCATGGCCAGTGACTGACAACAGCTCCCCGGGACTGTCTCCCTGTGGGTCCATGAGGCAGATCGAGGGTGCACCAGATGCAGGCTTGCAGCTCAGGTCTCCAGCTGCGTGGTGGGAATGGGGACTGCCCCTCCTGTCCTCGGTGGGGGAGCAGGGCTGCTCTATCCAGGCGGCCACCACCCTCCCTCACCTGTGGGACACAAGGAGACCTTAACCACGAGTGGCTTAGGAGCAGACCAGGTGTCTCTGACTATACCCAGAACCTTTGAAAGAGTCTCACTCACACTTGTCGGATTTCTTAATTATAGAAACACCTCTCTGAGATGGCTTTCAAAAAGTAGAACACCGTCATTTCTTGGATATTATGATCTACTTTCCACACAAAATATTTTGCCAAAACGATTCAGAATGATGCTATCTCATACAGCAACTTTAGCTTGTGTTTTGAACAGAAGGAACCGGGAAATATTTGAGTAAATCAGCTACTTAATGCCATTGCAGGAAGACACATTTTACATCAGCATCATTAAATATAATGTTCTTTCATTAAATGTATGAAAGAAATTTTTTTTTTAAATATGTTGTTCGATGGGCCACACTTCACCCCGGAGAAAGCAGCAGGTACCGGTCAGGAGTGGGTCCCAGCTAAATACAACCTCCAATTACACAGAACTGACCCATCTTCTTGCATGTTTCTTTCATCAGCTAATATTTACTGGGGCATTTATTTGGGTGGCATTATGCTGATTGCTATTTGCAAAAATAACCATAAAAAAAATCTATGCCCATGCCCTCAGAAACCTGGATGCAGTACTGGGAAGAGTGAGACCGAGGGATCAGAACAAGCCACTAAACAAGACTGTTTCCCAGCGAGCGCTGGGCTGGGTGTAGAATGATCGAATATGCCAAAGGTTGGCTGGACCCCTGAGAAGTTAGACAGGATGCAGCAAGGCCAACATGAGACCTGACCCTCCAGCTGCTCTACTCCTTAGGAGTAGACCCGTCCTCGAGGGCAGGAGCAAACAGAGGAGTCTGTGCTGTGGCCAGAGTGGGTGGCATAAGAGCCACAGATTTAAACAGCTCAATGTGTCATCCCAGCTCTCCCATTTGGGGCCTATCTTTGGGGTAAATGCACAGCATTTCTAAGATGTCTGCAGTTTCTGTGACCTGACAGCCACAGAATGAAAGGGTCCTGGTATCTTGGGGTGGGGGTTCCTAGACAGCCACCAGTCCCTGTATTGGAGGCAGATCCGCCCAGGCCCTGGAGCTGTAACCAGCTACAAAAACCCCAATCAAAGGGCTCTTCTGTGTCCCAAGGCATGGCCCCCACACTGGAGCCCTCCCCCCCCCGCCCCTCAGCATCTTTTCAGCAGGACCCAGGGGGACGACTGGACTCCCCTTCTCCCCGCTGCAGACCATGGGAAAGTCTGGAGTATAGCCTCAGACTCTCACCATGCTGTGGTACCATCTTGGCTCTGATGCCAAGACGGATGCTGAGCTTGATGGGAGGGGTGTGGGGAACGAGCCAGCTCTGGACTGTCCCTGCACACAGCACTCACTGAGACCCCAACCCTACAGGACCAGGGGAGGAGGCAGCCCCTTCTGTCCTCTCTATCATTGCTCTCCTCCCTCTTTGCCACAGCCCATGGGTCAGAGCACTCAGCTCTTTGTGCCCTGCACTGTGTGTCCTGGACTTCCACCGCTGGCACGTGTCGTCTGCTCCATTGCACCTGCTCTCAGGGGCCTCCAGGGAATAAAGAACCTTAGAAAAGATGTTGTCTCCTGACAAAGCGTGGAATTCATGATTATTTTGTCATTGGAAAAATCCTATCTGGATGTCAAAGGTTGAAAGTCGATGTCCTTTTTCTTTCCACCTTATAACCATGCCAGTCATCCACAAAGGGGTATCTCTGGGAGAGGGAGTGTGGCAGGCGGGGGCAGTAAAGAGGTGCAGCAAGGGAAGAAGCACCCACATAGACACGTTGTAGAGCACTGCTGTAGTTTCATCATCAGACCTTCCTCCAGATGGCCAGGGGGCCCTTCATGGAGGGGTGGGATCCGAACATGCATATGAAAATGGGTGGGACACAGGAGAAAATGTGGGACTGCAGAGGCTGAGTGCACACAAACTCCAGCTAAGGCCCAGAACATTATCATGATGGGTAAACCACCTAATATTTCTAGCCAATAAAAATCTGTTTTTGCTAATGGTTGCCACGAGGCATTGCAAGATCTCCAGTTGTCAAACAGACCACCAACGATGACCCCAAAACACAGAAAGTGCACTTACTGAACCAAAGGGTAAACATGTGTTTAATTTTATAAGGAGCTTCCGACACTTTCCAGAGTGGCCACACCACGTTCCAGACCCACCAGAGATCCCACCAGAGATGTAGGAGCATTTCCGCCAACCCTTTCTAGTTAAACTTTGGTTGTTCTAATGAGTGTGGAGTGGTGTGCCCTTGTGGTTTTAGCTGGCATCTTTCTGGTGGCTGCGATAGTGAACCCTTCCCTCCGTGCTTCCTCCACCGTGTGTGCGCCTTCCTTGGTGACATGACTCTTCAAGTCTTTTGCCCATTTTTAAATATAAGTTGCCTCCTTCTTATTAGAGAGTCTCGAAATTGCATCCCTGATACACATCCTTCATCAACTTTACATATCGAGAATATCTTCTCCCAGTCTGGGTTCACTCATTTTCTTCCCCTTAACTGTGTTTTTAGTGAACAGAGTAAAGGTTGTTTCGTATTGCCTGATCAAATTTTCCTCATATATTATGTTGTGTGCCCTGTCAAAGACACCATTGCCCATCTCCTAGTTATACAATGTTTTCTTTTAAACACTTGCTGGTTTAAATTCAGTAAAAACTGAATTTTTACTTTTACACCTATGATCCATCTTGAATTTTTTGTTGTTATTTATGATGCGAGTAGGACCAAGTTTATTTCTTTCCTCTGTGGGTTATCAAGTTATTCCAGCAATATATGTTGAAAAAAAACTTACTTTTCCCATTGAGCATCTAATCACCTTGATCAAAAACCAACTGACCACCTGTGTGGACTCTAGAGTCTCTATTCTATTCCATCATTCTATTTACATCTTCTTACACTAAAACACTGCTTGGTTGCCACACATCCTATTAAGTCTTGAAGTCAAGTATCGTAAGCTCCCTCAAGATACCCTGGCGAGTCTATATTCCTTGTGTTTCTGTATCAATGTTAGAATCAACTATTTCTTAGCATTTTATTGAGATTAAGTTTGGGATAGTGTTGAAAATATAGATTGAATTAGAAATGACATGTTAGCAAGACTGAGCCTCCCAACCGCATATGAATAGGATACAAATATCTTCCCATATTTAAGGCATTTCTATTTTCTCTTAGCAGAGTTTCATAGTTTGTGGTGTATATATGTTGCATGTCTCATTAGCTTTATTTCTAAGTATTTTATGCTTTTTTGGCACAATCACACCCAAACTTTTAAATTTTATTTTCCAATTGTTTGCTGCTAGTATGTAGCAATTCAGTTGTATTTTTGAATATTGATCCTTTTATCCCAAGACTTTGTTAAACACACCTACATGTTGTTGTCAACAATTTAGAATTTTCTATGTAAACAACCAGGTTGTCTACAAAGGGGACAGTTCTACTTCTTCATTGCTAATTTGCGTGCCTTTTCTTTTTCTCACCCTCCTACACTGGTGCGGACCTCCAGTACAATGTTGAATGGAAGTGATGATAGCAGGCCTCTTTGAGCTGTTCCCAATCTTGGAGGAAAGCTGATGTCTTTCAACATTGAGTGTTATGTTACATGAAGATCTTTGTAGCTGCATTTTACCAGATTGAGGAAGTTCCCTCTATCACTAGCCCCCTGAGTTTTTATCTTGAATGGGTTTTCCTTTTTGTCAAATGCTTTTTCTGCATCTATTGAGATAAATATATCCTTTTTTCTTTATTTAATGACTCTAGTGGAATATATTGATTTTCAAATATTAAACCAACTTTACATTGACAGGATAAAGCTCATTTGGCCATGATATATCCTTCTAATACATTGTTGGATTTGGTGCATGACCACCTTGGTAAAGATTTTATCATCTATGTTCCTAAGAGATAGTGATCTATGATTGTACTTTTCTGTGATTCCTTTGTCAGGTTTTGTTATCACAATTATGCTACCCTCATAAAATGAATTGAAATTTTTCTTTCTCTGTTCTCTAAAAGAATTTGGTAGGATTCGTAATATTTCTTCCTTAGGTGTTTGAAAGAATTCACTAGGGAAACCATCTGGACCTCGAGTTCTCTTTGTGGGGAATTATTCTGAGAAAGTTTAAGGTCTTTGATAGATATAAACCTATTTAGATGTTTTATTTCCTCTTATGTCATTTTCTATAAGTTATACTTTTTAAGGAATTTGTCCATTTCAATTTGTCCTTTATTGATAAATTGTCAATAAATTTGTTAAATTTATTGGCATACAGGTGTTTATAATACCTCTTTATTATACTTTTAATGCCTGTAGGATCTATAATGATCTCTTCTCTTTCATTATTGATATTATTAATTTATGTTTTCTCTTTTTCTGAGGTGTTATAGCCAGGGATTTATTAATTCTATTAATATTTTCAAAGGCCTACCTAGTTGGGTATTATCATGTTCTCCATTGTTTTTGTCCCCTCCTGTTTCACTTATTTCTGCTCCTACCTCTACCGTTTAATTTCTTTCAGTTACTGTGGGTTTCACGTGCTCATTTTTTCTCTAGTTTCTTAAAGTAGGAAATTAGATCATTGATTTAAATCACTTCCTTTCTAAAATAAACATTTTGGAGTTATAAATTTCCTTCTAAGCACAGCTTCAACTACATTCCATGAAATTTTATATGTAGTATTTTCATTTTCATTCAGCTTGAGTTATTTCTCTTTTCCACTGTGATTTCTTCATTGGCATTTCCGTTTTTTTAAGTTCATCATTTAACATAAATATTTGTTGTTTTTCTTGAGCTCTTATTCTTATTGATTTCAAATGCAATTCCATTGTGGCCATTAGACAGATTCTGTAATATTTCAATCTTTGAAATTGATTAAGTGTTGTTTTATGGCTCAGCATGTGAATTACTGTGATAAGCATTCCATATATGCCTGAAAAAAAACATGGATTTTGCAGTGTTGAATGGAGTTTCCATAAATGTCGATTAAGTAATTTAGATCCTATAACTTAGATTTATAATTTAAATATATAGATTTATAAATGTATCGATTTATAATCATCATTTATTATTTGGATCCTATATCTTTACTGACTTTTTGTCTCATTTTTATAAATTATTGAAAACAGAATTTTACTATGAAACTGCATTTCTCTCTCTTATTTTTCTGGTGCTTGTATTTTGAATCTCTCTTACTAAGTATACAAAAACTTGTATCTTGCTGATGTAGCTTCTTATTATCATAAAATGCCCTTCTTTACTTTTGGGAATATGCTTTGTCTTAAAGTCTATTTTGTCTAGTTATACTATAACTACTCCAATTTTTAATAACTACTGTTTCCATACACACACACAAAATTAAATATATATAAATCTAAAGTGTATTTCTTAAGACAACATTTGTTTGACCTTACTTTTTTATCAAGTCCAACAACCTACACCTTTTCATTGGTGTTTTAGTCATTTATATTTCTATCAAGTATCAATATGGTTTAATTTAGGTCTATCATTTTACTAGTTATTTTCTATTTGTCTTGCCTGTTTTTGGTTTCTCAGTTTTCCCTTTCTTGCCTTCTTATAGGTTAACCACGGTTTTTTTGGCATTCTATTTTAATCCCTGTATAGGCTTTTTAACTATATTCTTTACATTTTTTTAGTGATTGCTCTAGAGATTACAATGTATATCTATAGTTTATTACAGAGATTTATTTATATTTATTATATCACTTCTTGTAAAATATAGGGATCTTACAATATTGTAGTTTCATCCCCCCATGTACTATCGCTTTCATATATACTACATCTGCATTCATGACAGAATAGTTTTATAATTTGTATTTTTAAAAATTATTCTGTCTTCTTTAAAAATTAAGAGAGGAAAAATATCAATAGAGCATTTACCCACCTATTTACCATTTCCAGTGACATTCACTAAATCTTCTAAATCCAATTACCACCTGTTATTTCTCTTTAATCTAAAGCACTTCCTTTAGTATTTATTAGTGTGAGTATGCTGCACATGAAATTTCCTAGTGCTTGTTTATCCAAAATGTTTTTCACATTGATTGTAAAAATTGTATGAATATGCTTTATTTAACTCAATACATCTAAAATATCATTTTAGATATTAACATGCACTCAGTGTAATAAGATTATTACTGGTATACTTTCTTTACCTTATTTTTATTTATGCCAAGTCTTTGAAATTTGCTGTGTATTTTATGCTTACATCTCAATAGCTCGATACTTTACATCTCAATATTTAAGTGCTCAATAGTTTTCACCACTGGCCACTGAACTAGACAGCCCGATCCTGAAATATCTCTTTGCCTTCAATGTTGAAGACTAGCTTCATGGATGTAGAATTCTAGGATGATATTTTTTAAAGATTTATTTTTGTTTGTTTGAGAGAGAGAGAATATGAGCAGGGTGAGGGGCAAAGTGAGAGGGAGAGAGAATCTCAAGCAAACTCAGAACTAAGTGTGGAGCCCAACATGGGACTCAATCTCATGACCCTGAGATCATGATCTGAGCCAAAACCAAGAGTTGTACTCTTAACTGAGCCACCAAGCACCCTCATAACAGTTTTTATTGCATCACTTTAAAAATGTCGTTCCAGGGATCCCTGGGTGGCTCAGTGGTTTCACACCTGCCTTTGGCCCAGGGTGCAATCCTGGGGTCCCAGGATCGAGTCCTGCATCAGGCTCCTGGCATGGAGCCTGCTTCTCCCTCTGCCTGTGTCTCTGCCTCTCTCTCTCTCTCTCTCTCTATGTCTATCATAAATAAATAAAAATAAATCTTTAAAAAAAATGTCATTCCACTATCTTCTGGTCTCTATCATTTCTGGTAAGAGAAATTTACTGCTGTAAATAAAGTGTATGATCCTTGCCTTTGTGTAACATGCCATTTTTCTCTAATTACTTTTTAATATTTTATATTTATATTTCAGTAACTTAACTACCATATGCCCACATGTGAGGGTTTTTCCCACACACACACATGCTCAGGATTCTTTGAGATTGTTGGATTTGTAACTTGATGTCTTTAATCCAATTTGGGACATTATTAACCATGATTTCTTCAAATATATTTTTCTGTTCCATTATCTTTCTCATCTCTTTTTGGAACTCTAATCACCATATATTAGATGACTCAATGTTTCTCCACAGGTTTTGGAGGCTCTGCTGATTTTCCTCAATGCTCTTTTATTCTTCAGAATTGATCATTTCTATTGATTTATTGTCACATTCACTGATTCTTCTGCTATCTATATTCCTTTTTAAGTCAATTCTGTGAATTTTCAATTTCTCTTATTGAATATTCAATAATCTATATTTATAGTTCTTTGCCAGAGTTGCCACCTATTCATTTATTATGCATTTGTTTTTCATCAGATTCTAGTACACACTTTATTGGTGCTTTAAAGTATTTGTCTGCTCATTGCAATATCTCATTCATTCAGAATTGGCTATTTGCTGCTGCTTCTTTTTTCTGGATTATGAGTCACATTTTCTTGTTTCTCCATGTATCTAGTTTTTTGAATTATTATTAAATTCAAGTCACTCTGAATAAAACATTGTAGTCTCTGGATTCCTTATGTTGCTCTGGACAATAATTTTTATTTTAGAAAGCAGTTAATTAGCTCAAACTCCATGCTCTGCAGCAGACAACAGCTAACATCTTTGTTTAAGTACATGATGCCTTTTACCAGGTGTTCTGGGATCTCCCACACACAACCATATTTAGCAGTTAGCCTATCATTTAGGTGGATTTTATTTATTAATTTTTTTTTAAGATTTTGTTTCCTTATTTGTGAGAGACACAGAGAGAGAGGCAGAGGGAAAAGTAGGCTCCCTGAAAGGAGCTAGATTTGGGACTCAATCCCGGGACTCCAGGATCACGCCCTGGGCCGAAGGCAGGCACTCAACTGCTGAGCCACCCGGGTGTCCCTATTTGGGTGGATTTTAAATGTAGATTTGGGGCACTCTCTCTTTCAGGATTTTCCCTCTAATTTTCTAGATGATCTGACAGCTCCAAATTCTCTCTCCTAACATCTCAGCCCAGAAACACTACAAGGTTTCTCCTGTATAAAGCCACAGATTATAGGGTACCAGACTCTGAAGCCAAGCCAAGTAGAGCAGTATATTGAAAAGGATCGGAGAACTCATCTAAACTTGCCACTCCCCTCCCCAAAAAGGTAACCACAACCATCTTCCACAGACAATACTTTGAAGCTAATGTTGATTGCATCCCCTAAAATTCATTTGGGGGAAAAAACTGATAAACTGAGAATCTTCAAATAATCTATTTCCAAAACAAAATGTCCTTCTTTCCCCCTTCCCTTACCTGGTGCAGAACAAATCAACCTTTTTTACTGTACTATTCTGTTAACAATATTGTAACCTGGCTTGATTTTATTAGAGCCTAAACCTGGGAAAGAGTCAACCATGTTTACTAGCCCAGCTAATCATGACAATGTGTCCAAGCTTTATGAATATTTGTCTTTCTTTTCTTCCATGTAGGGAAATATAAATTTAAAATGAGAGTAAAGTATTTAATATTTAATCCTGAGATTTAAAAGGAAGCTAGCTATCATTGCTGTTTCTTGATGAAAATAATACGATAAGAATTTTTTTAAATATAGAAGAAAAACACTCACAATGAAATACCACTATACTTCACCAGCTTGACAATAAAAGTGTCAGTGAGATGTGGAATATTTGTGATTTTCATCATTTCAGGCTACAGAAAATGGGACTGATGGGTCAGGCTGTCCCGTTTCTCACACTAACCTAGAAGTGCTAGAGACACGAAGGCAGGAGGTGCACTGAGAAGTTGGTGGATGTGAAAATTGCCACAGTGTTTAGGAGAATATTTTGACATCCACTGGCAATGATAAAATTTACGAACATCCCACATCTCCCCAACACTTAACACTGTCAATCTTGTCAACCTGTAATGTTGAAGGCAGACATACTCTTCAATCCAACCATGTCACTCCTCATTTGTTCTCCAAATAATCTCATGCATATGTACAGCAAGACCCATGGGAAGAACTTTTTTTGCAGTGTTTTTGTGCAATAGCCAAAACTTGAAAACAGCACAGAGTGATCAATGGAAGAGTGAATAAGTACGTTTTGATTATGTTCCTACAAGGGAAAACTATACATACATAAAATGGAGCCATATAAACTGAAAAACAAACTGTAGTGACATGCAACAGTATGGATGAACTTCACAACCATAATGTTAGGCCAGAAGCAAGGCACAAAAGAATAGAGACTACATGATTTATTAAAATAAAGTCCCACAAACATTATATGTTCTCATTCATTTGGGGAATATAAATAATAGTGAAAGGGAATATAAGGGAAGGGAGAAGAAATGTGTGGGAAATATCAGAAAGGGAGACAGAACGTAAAGACTGCTAACTCTGGGAAACGAACTAGGGGTGTTGGAAGGGGAGGAGGGCGGGGGGTGGGAGTGAATGGGTGACGGGCACTGGGGGTTATTCTGTATGTTAGTAAATTGAACACCAATAAAAAAAATGCAAATATAAAATAAATAAATAAATAAAATATAAAAATTATTTCCCCCCCCAAAAAAAAAAATAAAATAAAGTCCCAAATAGACCTTTCTATACTATATGGTTTAGGGATGCACATATAGGTGGCAAAACAATAAAGAAAAGCATGAAAATAATTACTACATGTCAAAGAAATCGGGGAGGAGAAGGAAGCAATATGATAAGGGTGGTAGATCCACATATTTTTGCTTATAGTGATTGAATAATCTTCCTTTACACCTAGTACACTTTTTCATATATATCGCTTATTTCACAATAGTATCTTTAAAATATAATAAAATTAAGGAATATTAATGGCCTGAAGGCCACTAAATATCTTATACTTTAGCACTTTCAGGACTTTAAGAAAGCTTTGAAATACACCTACTTGGCACCATCACTACCCTCTACCAGCACCACAGTGTTTTTCTGATTGTTTAAAAATTCTAAATAAGTCCCTATTACATACATTTACATGTTAGAATGTTTTATCCAAATGCATGTCATAAATAATTGATGAGAACCAGTGAAGGTAGCTATAGAAAGTCTTTAAAATACTAAGGATTTCTCCTCCTCCTCCTCCTCCTACTCCTCTTCTCCTTCTTCTCCTCCTCCTCCTCCTCACCTTTATTGGCTTGGCATTAATATAAATTATCTCAAAGTCCATTGTATTTTCAGAGCAGGTTCAGAGGGAAGACATTCCCACTTTTTCTCATGCCAACCATTGGGCCCTCTACTACAGGTTGAGACAACACCTCCTGCTGTGGGGGAGACCACCACCCCGGGGTCTTTGGTAGCTGTGTACTCAGGGCATACCCCAGCTGGCCCAAGTTTCAAATTTCCTCAGACTCTGGGATTTCAAAGATCCATCCCATTATGCTTCATACCCACCTGAATGATAATTTCTGATGAGAAGTTCCCACAGGACTCAGACTCTGGGCTCCCGCACCCCGATCTCATGCTCCAGTCCTTCCACCCTGTTCTCCCAACCTTGCTCCAGGACTCTGCAATCATGCCTGCCAACAGCAAGTTTCCCACCTCCCCACACATTCTGCTTCTGCTCCAACCACAGCTGGTTGTGGTCTCAGGACATCTGTTCTCACAACCCACCCCTCACCTGACTCCATGCTTCACAGCCACTTCCTTGCCTCCCCTTCTTCTGTAAAAAAAAAAAAAACAAAAGATTTCTTCAAGGACACAAGATCAAACTCTGTCATCCTTTCCTATTCTGTAGCTCTCCCTCATTCATGGCCAACCCTATCATCTCGCTCCTCCCTGTCTACTCCAACACCAGTTTGGACAGGGGTTCTCCATAGCGGCACTTATTGGCACTTGTGGACAAATAATTTGCATAGGGCTGTTGTGTGCATCGTAGGATGTGTGGCACCATCCTTGGATTCTGCCCACTAGATACCAAGAGCCCTTCTAGCTGGGACAATCAAAAATCTTTCCAGGGATCCATGGGTGGCGCAGCGGTTTGGCGCCTGCCTTTGGCCCAGGGCGCGATCCTGGAGACTCGGGATCGAGTCCCACGTCGGGCTCCCGGTGCATGGAGCCTGCTTCTCCCTCTGCCTGTGTCTCTGCCTCTCTCTCTCTCTGTGTGTGACTATCATAAATAAATAAAAAATTTTAAGAAAAAATCTTTCCAGATGGTACCAGAGGCCACCTGAGGGATGACACGTCCCATAAAGAATCACTGCTTTAAATGATCCATCTCCTATCTGAACTTTTAATGCCTTGACCCTCTTAACTCAAACAGTCACACCCTCCACCAACATTAGACGCCTCTCACAGGGTAGGCATTAGAGCATACCACCTCCCCAGCCTCAGTCTGGAACATGCCGCACTGCCCGCCTCATCCTTGCTTCTGGTGCCCTGCCCAGACCCGGTCGAGTCTCTGCATTGCACTCTCACCACCACCCTGTATCCTCAGTCCCTCCTCCTCCAGCGTTGACTCTGAGATTTCACTACCACTGTTACTCACACCCCTTGCTCTCCTCTCTGGATTCATTAATTCCAATTTTGCTTACCTGGAAAATCCCTAACTCTTGTCAAGCCCAACTATCTGCTTGTGTTGTACCTGCATCTGAGCAGCTGAAAGTCGTTAAAGCACATTCCTCAATCTGCTGTCAAGCATGTGGCCAGTGGTCTCACAGGAACACTCATGAACACTGGAAAGTGCTGCTCAGCTCCCTAGGAAACCCACACATCACTGACAGCCACTCCCTGCCTCCTCCTCTCTTTCAACCTTCCAGGTACCACTTCCTCCAAAATAAGTGGTCCATAAACCATCCTGCATCCCTCCTATCTGCCAACCCCCCCCCCAATCTACCTGCATCCATCCCCATGTCCCCTGTCTCTTCTGCTTCACAAACAGGGTCTAAGACCAACCCTCAACATGTACCCACCCGCTCACACCCTACAATCACATTTCCCTCTCCCATGGTGCAGGGTGTCTCTTTTCTACCAGATAATTCCCCTTATCAGATGAATGTTCCTTGGTAACACTCAACTTAGAAACAAACAAACAAAACACAACCCGAGTCCCTTCTGCACTGCACACTTCTCAGTGCTGTCCGCAGACTGCCTACTGGCTGTGCACAACCTGCTGACCTTCCCAGCCTCTTGGCTCCAGCCCACTGGCCTCCTGGATGGCTCCGGGACACATCAGGGCCCTGGTCCCTGCTCTCCTTGAAGATGACTGGGTGGCACTCTTCCTCAACTCCTCCTCTCCTGAATGTTAGGGTAACATTTAAAATCACAGCCCCTCCCCACGTTCCCTAACTGTATCTAACATAATATACATTCTACTTACTTATTTATTGATTATCCTTCTCATTGCACTAGAAGAAATGCTCAATGAACAGAAGAATTTTTTGGTTTGTTACTGCTCTATTCCCAATGCCCAGTACATAGCAGGTGCTCAATAAATATTTTTTAAATTGATGAGTAAATGAATAAAATGCATGTATGACTGAATATGGAAGTATTTGTCTGTCTATCACCTGTCTCATGAGAGCAGAGAACAGGAATTGTATTTTATTATTTTCTTTTATACCCGCAGTGCCTGCACATGGAGCCAGATGCCTAATAATTAACTAATCTTTGAGCAGTGGCCTTCTTTTCAATTTTCAGGTCTCTACTCAGCTAGAAAAGGACAAGCTTTTGAATATTCGGTATCACTTGTATCTCCCTAGAGCAAGAAAAGTGTCTGTCATACTGTTCAGTAATTATTTCTTCAATAAACAGGGAGACATGCACCATCACACATAGTGTGATTAATAAAAATAAAGTACAATGAATATTTTTCCTTGAATGCAATGATAACTTTGGATCAATGTTTCAACAGAATTTGTACCCCCGATATCCAGGCAGTGTCGTAACCAGGCAGGACGAGACTATGTTAAGGTGTCCCTCCTGGGGGGCAGGTCATCCACAATGATGTCCTTTATCCCTGAATTTATCCTTTAATTTAAAAAGCCCTCCTTTAGGGGATCCCTGGGTGGCTCAGCGGTTTTGCGCCTGCCTTTGGCCCAGGGCACGATCCTGGAGACCCGGAATCGAGTTCCCGTGTCGGGCTCCCGGCATGGAGCCTGCTTCTCCCTCTGCCTGTGTCTCTGCCTCTATCTCTCTATGTCTATCATAAATAAATAAAAATAAATCTTTAAAAAAATAAAAAATAAAAAGCCCTCCTTTAATATAAAAACCATCCCTCTTCTTGAATTACAAATGTGCCCCAAAAGGGGTAACTTTAAGTTGATTCTTGTTGCTAATGTAAGGGACAACTAGTTACTCTCATGGGCATCCTTCCCGCACTGCAGCCAGCTGGTGCTCACCTGGAGCCCCAGGTGTCTGGCCCTGGAACTCACTACCTGGCCCTGTCCTGCTGGCCTCCTAGCTCTAAGGGGTGGGCTTCTCCTGTGGGGCTTGTTCTTGTAACCGAGTCCCTATCAGAATCTCCAGTTCTAAAATAGGGTTCTCACCTCGTTCTGTTATGCACAAGCCTACTACTCTGCTCCTTGATGCTTGCAGTCTTCTCATGTCCCTGCAGATCCCCATCCTGGATGCTAACCCAGCCAGCGACCATCCTTTGATCTGTGACTAACCTCCCCAGTGCTGGTTATCTACCAGCCTCTCCAGCTACCATCAGTTTTGGTCTTTCCAGATTTCAATCAATTCCAGAATATCTGGTCTAGGTACAGCTAATCACATGATGCAGTCACTGCCACAAAGTGTGGTATAAACATCTCATAGGAATGAAGATTCTGATAGAGACAAAGAGAGGGTCTCAGGATCTTATAGGGGTGTGCGTGTGTCCATGGGACACTCCCACCAATGCATCCCTGAGACTTGGAGCCTGTGATGCAATGCTGCATCAATAGGCCACTGTCAAGAAACTCCAGATGGCTCTTAGATCCTAAACTGTAACGACCCCAGGCACAGGTGCATACGAAAATGTCCCCGGGTGCCCCCAGGCACTGAGCAGCCACTATTTGTCACTAAATGCACACTCTGCTAGGCTTCCAGAAGGAGGACCAGAATGAAGAACAGAAATCCAGGAAACCCTCTGCACCTGGGGTCCTTGTTTATTTTTCTCTGAAAGAGGAGACCAAGACTGAAGCACAGAACCAAGGACTGCTGCCCACAGGGGCACTAGGCAATCTGAGCACCAAGCTCATGGTTCTGACTATGACTAGACCTCGTTCACATGCCCACACCTCCTGGCCAAGCTCAACAACAGCCAATCAACATGCTCTTCACTGTATTCCTTCTGCACAACCCACGTGTACACGGAGAATCAACACAAGAGGGAGATTTGGAGATCGTGCCCAGGAACAGGGCCTGTTTGAGACCACGTATAACCAGCCACCTCTTTCTCCTACAGTCCCACTCTCCCAGAGGTCAGAGCCTGTGGTTACATGTTCCTTAGTAATGGTCACTGATCCTTTTGCATGAATGGGTCCAGACTCCTCAAGTAGACCACAAACTTCTCAATGATGAGACCCTTCCTCCTCTGTGATCTTCACAACACCAAGGAGCAGTGTGGGAGGTCCTTAGTCCTAAACCCATGTTTATTTGAGAGTACCCAGTGTAGGAACACTGAAGATTTCCAACCCAGACACCTACTTGATGCCTGAGGACGAGTTCTTGGCATAATTTTGGAGGGGGCATGAGAGGCTTAAATTTCAGATCTTCACGATTTCAACTTTGGTTTGAAGTGAGGTGCCTATATGCATCATGCACTCTGCTAGGGGCCAAAATACACATAGGTGTATAAAACAAGGCTTGATCCCCAATATCAAGAATTCATAGTCCAACAGGGAAGAAATACAATAAAAAGTAAATATAAACAAGTATGTGATTAGAAATATCATAAATGTTAGTAAACGAAGTAAACAGCAGAAGAGTGATCCATGTGGAGGAAGTAACTTTCCAACAACAGCATGTATCACAAAGCTCAAAGGTCATCCCTGAGAACTCTACCTTCCTCCTGATAAGGGTAACAGAGGAATACCCCATGGACAGATTTGCCACCATAATTTCAACAAAAGCCAGGGGAAAAATAATAAGAGGCTCTGCACCCCCGTAAAACATAAGACTCCTTCCCAACAAAGGCCTCTCTGGGCTTGTAACTATTTTTTCTAATCCCTACCCTCTGTTCCTCATGCACATGCAATCTTGAAACCCAGCTGAGAAAATGAGGCCACACAACTTAAGATTATATAAGCGCACAGGTCAGGCAAGGTAAGGACACTCTGAATCCCTACTTATGTTTAGCTGTGCATTCTTCATTAAGAAACACATGAGACTTGGAGTGCCCAGGTGGCTCAGTCAGTTAAGCAGCTGGCTCTTGGTCTCAGCTCAGGTCATGATCTCAGGGTCCCTGGATGGAGCCCCACATTGGGCTCTGCACTCAACAGGGACTGTGCTTTAGGATTCTCTCTCTCTTTCTGCTCCTCCCCCCACTGACTCTCTCTCTCTCTCTCTCTCTCTCAAATAAATAAATCTAAAAGAAGAAGAAGAAGAAGAAGAAGAAGAAGAAGAAGAAGAAGAAGAAGAAGAAGAAGAAGAAGAAGAAATAATAATAATGCATGAGCCTTCAAATGCCCAGTCTCGTGGTCTGAGATATTCCTTACTCATTCAATGCCAGGAACAGAGATCTAACAAAAGCAAAAGCACCTGCAGTTCCTCACAGGGCCTAGACACACCCTTGGAATTAACTGGGGAGTATCTTGAATTTCCTACAAACTTGGCTGCATGTGTTCCCAAATCGAGCTCTGAGGCTGGTAAAATGTATACATTATGTCTCTTCATAGCGCACAAAGATTTACATTTCCTCAGCTCAATTAGAAAGTATCTGAACTTTACCTCAGTGATTTAGTTTCCCCCATTAATAACTGGATCTTCAGAATTAATCTCTTATAAGAAAACTCTCCTTCACACACCCAATTCTGGTTTCCCATAAATTCCAGGCTCATGAAAGAATGAGGGTCAGGGGTGGTTTGGGGAAACACTGACACCATTGCTTTTGTGACCATCAGTGACAATCACAGTGTGCCTCCTTCTTCTTGAGCAAACATAGGCTATTTATTGGAAGATGTTTAAGAGTACTATTGATTAGGCCAAAATTTCATCGTAGTGAACTAACTAGAAGAGTAATTTGCACAAACAACCAGGTTTCTAATTAGAGCAAACCACCATTCAAATCAACCCTTATTTTCAACATAGCTCCTGGGAAGAAATCCCCTATGTTACACGAATAATGGACTGGATTATGTGGAAGAGTTACATGCTGCTTAATGTCCTCCTGGAAGGAAGTCTCTAGTGGTCTTCCATAAGGCTCTGCGTGCAGCCTTGTTCTGATGAATATTTTTAACAATTTGGGTAAAACATTAAAAAGCGTGTCCATCAAGGGCATATGTAACAGAACGGAAGAGAAATAATACCTTGGGTCACAAATACTTCACAGGCTTAAAAAAAAAAAAAAGCAACAAAACTAACTAGCTGAAATAACTATATGAAAAGTCCTATACTTCAAAAGCTCAGTTGCAGAATCTAAGGAAAACAGAGGGTAGCACTTTGTGTTAAAGAAATAATAATAGCTCAGAAGTTGTTTTGGATGACATCATTTAAATATGGTCCATGAGATGCCAGACTATTACATTCCACACCCTCAGCGCTAAGCCTCTTTTGCTTAGTGTCTTATCCTGGCAACCAGCACACGTGAGGCATTTAATAAATCTGCGCTGAGTGAATTAATGGACAAAGCAGTACAAAGTGGCCACCAAAGAAGCTGTGGTGTGGTCTATGCTCTACACTAGTCTGTGCGGACCAAGGCAGGGAGGGGCCCTATCGGGCAGATACCCGCCAGCCTCTGCAGGAGCTCCAGGCCGAAGCAACCTGACTCAGAGGAGCCACTGATACAGAGCTGCAAGCTCCAAGGCAGGCAATCAAGACAGCAGAAGGGTCTTAAAATTGTGCCGCAGGATCAACCTGGATTTTTAGAGCAGTAAGAATCCTCTGCAGGATGCCATCCTGGCAGGGATATATCATTACACATCTGTACAAGCCCACAGAATGCACAACAGCAAGAGTGAACCCTCGAGGACACTATGGACTCCAGGTGACAACGTGTCCATGTGATTTTGTCAACTATGCCACTGTGCTACACTGGTGAGGGATGTTATGCTTGTAGGGGCATAGGGGAGGCACATGGGAACTGTCCCTACTTTCTTTTCGATTTTGTTGTGAACCCAAAACTGCTCTAAAAGAAAGTCTTTTAAAAAGGCAAAATTAGGGATCCCTGGGTGGCACAGCGGTTTGGCGCCTGCCTTTGGCCCAGGGCGTGATCCTGGAGACCCGGGATCAAATCCCACATCAGGCTCCCGGTGCATGGAGCCTGCTTCTCCCTCTGTCTGTGTCTCTGCCTCTCTCTCTCTCTCTCTCTGTGACTATCATAAATAAATAAAAATTTAAAAAAAAAAAAAGGCAAAATTAGTGAAGAAGTGGGCAGCCCTGGCGGCTCAGCTGTTTAGCGCCGCCTTCAGCCCAGGGCCTGATCCTAGAGACTCCCTGCATGGAGCCTGCTTCACCCTCTGCTTGTGTCTCTGCTTCTCTGTGTGTGTGTGTCTCTCATGAATAAATAAATAAAATATTTTTAAAAAATTAGTGAAGAAGCTATAAATGTCAATACTATGAAAAATAAAAGCTAAGCCAAAACCAAAGTAGGCATGATGATTGAACTCACTAATCCGAAGGACCGCTGTGTGGAACAGGCCCGCTCCGCTCCCTGAAGGAGGATCAAGGTGCTGACCTACAGGAAGGTGTATTTTAGTGACAGTAAGAAGGAACTTTGTCCAAACATAGAACTGCCCAGCCATGGGACACACTAGCCTGGACAGCAATCACTGCTCTGTCACTGGATTTACCAAGGAGCAACCCAACAACTTTGATTGGCTGCATAATTGGGCGTCAAGGAGTCAAAATCAATGAGATCCGTCAGATGTCTGGGGCGCAGATCAAAATTGCGAACCCAGTGGAAGGATCTACTGATAGGCAGATTACCATCACTGAATCTGCTGCCAGCATTAGCCTGGCTCAATATCTAATCAATGTCAGGCTTTCCTCCAAGACGGGTGGCATGGGGAGCAGCTAGAACAATGCAGATTCATCCATAATCCCTTTCTGCTGTTCACTACCACCCATGATCCATCTGTGTAGTTTCTGAACAGTCAGTGATTCCAGGTTTTAAATAGTTTGTAAATTTTCAGTTTCTACACAAAAAAAATTAAAAAAAAATCATGGGGTAAAAAAAAAAACCCAGAGGATCCCCCCAAGCCTTGCATTCCTAGACTTCAGAGGACAGGTACCCCAAGCTCTTGTTGTCATCTCAATACACAGGCAAATCCAGGTGTCTTTCCATTCCCTGAAAAAATTTAAAAGGCAGATCTACCTTCCTTCGGAAAAGGGACCATTCAAGGTCCTTTGGTCATATGGTTTCCACCTAGAAGACCCTGAAGGCAGCAAAAGACACAAAGTATCACAGAACGACAGCAGAAGCCAAGTGCCCACAGTGACGCCGATCAACAATTCCTCAATCATCACCTCGTGCACTGTAGGTAAGTCCCTTCTACAAGCGTCCAGGGTGGAAGAAAACCAAACTATGGTGTGGTCGTGCAGAAGCTGATCATCACTGAGCCAGGAAAATGGCCTCGTTCTACATGTGAGAACCTCAGAAGAACCGAGCTGACAGATTGGTGGGCACTACAGAAAGCCGTTGTCTGGTCAGATGTGAATATTTGGATTAGGGGAACTAAGCTCCCACAAGCATATTGGCTGGAGAACATGAACTAATTCCCTTTGCAGTCAGAGTGAGTCTCAAAGTGGTATGGTTTCTGAGAGGGCCTGCAATTCACCTGTGGATTGCCTCCCAAACATGGGAGATCTCACAACTTTTTACACCACACAGCCGCTAGTCCATTGGGAAGGCCCCGGTGTGAGGAACACGGACTTGGGCACACAGGTTGTTGGAGTGATGGCCCCCGCAAATGCCAGTCTACCATCACAGAGACTGAGGTCCAGAGAGAGGGACTGCCAGGTGCAGATGAGGCATGTGATGGTGACAGGTGGCACCCAAAAATATCCACACTACCGCTCTGTGAATGAAAATCATCTCAACACATGATCAGCACACACACACACACACACACACACAGAGTTCTCCATCCACAGGTATTTCCATAAGCATGGTTTAATAGAAATGTAACTCAGAAAAGCATTCCGGCTCCCTACAAAGGCTTCAAATGCAACCACTAAAAAGACTTCAGGCTAAATCTGAGTGGGGGGGGGGGGGGGAGCCGTATTATGCAACAATTTGTTGGCCTTGCCAAACACTGGTGCTTGGAAGCTAAGACGACACAGCAGGCGCACCTGTGTCCACTGGCATCGAGCTAAATTGATCCAAAAAATTAGGCTAACAGCCAATTACCTGTCACCCGAAGTTTCACTTAAAGGATTTAAACAGTTTTTACAAGCATGAATTTAAATTTTCCATACTCCTAAGACAGTCTCCCTCAGATATTTACAGAGACATTAAAATTTTATGGTAGTATTCATGAAAAAGTAGGAAATAACAATGTTAATCACAGGTACCTAGTAGCAGCATGTCAACAGCTTTCTGGAGATCCCCAGGTAGGATATAAGTAAGAATCTCTTCACCTTTCACTTTCACCTTTGATATTTCTGGTTTCAAACATCAGTGATCATAGCTTCCTGACTTTTCTCTCAAGCATCCTGCTGGCTCTTACTCTCTGCGACAGATTTCATCACCCCTTCCTCGGGAGAGGCTTCCTAATTTCCACTTTCTGCCAGCCACTGCCCTGTGCCCCCAGGAGAGAACGGAGCAGACAAGTAACCCTGTCCTCTTGAAGTTTATACTCCAGAAGGCTTATTAACACGATCACAAATCTTGCTTTGTAAACATAAATTTTGTTCTCTTCTTCAAAAGCAGACAAGGGCAACAAATGGAATACAACCTTATTGTAGCATACTGTCGACCTTATTCTAGCATACATATTCCCTGGAATTCCAGATTCCAAAATATGTGCTGGCAAGGAATTCCCATGATGAACAGACAGCAGTGGGAAAGAAATGTTGTAGGTATGGGTTTCCTTGGTAGTTTCAACTACTATTGCAAGAGTATGCCATATATTTATATCTTTCCATAAAACTCAACAAGTAGGTACTTTTAAGAAAAGTTTTAATGCCCTTCACCCAGTTAAGGAGGACACACGATGAGATGAGCACTGGGTGTTATACTATATGGTGGCAAATTGAATTTAAGCAAAATAATAATAATAATAATAATAATAATAATAATAATAATAATAAAATAAAGATTTCTTGAAAAAAAAGAAAAGTTTTTAAATGGTTTTCATATTTTTGTTATAATTTTTTGGTAAACAACAGTAGCAAGGGGCATTACTTTAGCACTGTATAATTTATCAAGTGCCTTCCAGAACCTCCTTGTCTGCGAGTCACATATAGCCACATGGGGTCAGGTGGGGTAGGAAATCCCCCCACCAACAAGCACCTAGACCCCTAGCTTTAGACAAGGGTGACCCTGAAGGTGGGGTGTTTGGACCTTGTCATTTGGTGATTCATCTCCTGGAACAATATGTTTTTGGGGGATCAGTATGGGATGTCACTTTATGAAAGTGCTCACTCCAATTCTTCATGGAGCAAGTAAGGGTACAAATAATTAAGAAATTTCTTGCCATGTTTGTGGTTGTTGAGGACACTGTGTGCTAACCATCTGGGTCTAATAGAAAAAGCCAAAGGCCTATATTTTTTGCATCCAGTTCTCATAAAAGGCTCATTTCTCCTCAGGAACTAAGATGGATCTTCCTTTCTAAATGATGAGAATTTGGGTCCCACCACATCTTCATTTTCATCTTGCATTCCAGGAAGCTCAAAATGAACTGTGAGGCAGAAATATAATGTCTCTGTGGGCTTTTGATCTATTTGTCCACTTTTCTTCTGTTACTACCTAACTGCTTCTATTTCTATGCTATTACTTCTTATTAAGAGTGTTTTTCTACTTGTTTTAAGCTGCCTCTACTCCTTTTCTGGAACAAGTGGGACAAAATGGTATGTGTACATTCACATTAACCTTCAGTAAACAGATAGGGAAATTATTCATACATGTTATAATGATGGGGCCTGGGTAATAGAACCTGGATGGACCTAGAATTGGAACCCAGATCTCCGAAAAATTAGCCTGTGCTCATTTTATGATGTCCTCTCCATTTCCCTTATTAACTTCAAGGTGAATATCCAGACTCCTTAACAGGCCATACGTGCCTTCCCTTCCTGGGATCCCCACTCCGAAACTGGTCTCATGAAGCCCAACAGCTGATAGCAATTTGTCCATGTTGATCTAAGTCACCAGCAGTGATATAATAAAAATTCATTTCAGTTTATCCACAACCTAAGTTGGTTTGGCCCAAAATGAATGAGTTAACTAAGTGGCTTCATTCAGTCAAGAATTAAACTTTAAAAAACATAGGCCATAACTAAAAAAAAATTTTTAAGTCAGTTGGCTATAAATTCCACCAATGTTGAGATAGATGTCTATGACCTCCTGGCAGCTAAAGACAATCTTTTCCTCAGCTTTTTCTCCTGCCCAGCAGAATCCCCTTGGACTTATTTAGGTTTACGTGCAAACATTTGGATTTCATCTGGAAGGCTCAGCTCCCAGCTGCAGAACAAGAGCCAAAGCAGTCCTGTCAATTAACAATGCTGTGGTTGCAAGAGAAATTCTCCTGTCCCTTACCAATATTCAAGCCCTGGCTATGTAACCAAATCCCAAGTAGGAGTTTGTTCTCCTGCCTTTCCATGGATCTAGGGCCCCCCGTGGTGTGTCTTCCAGGGAGCTAAACACCATTTTATTTAATAGACTGATCCTGGGATTCCACTAATATAAATGGTTGCCCACACTTTCAAGCCTATCTACCTCAAAGATCAAATTCTACTCAATCTGACTACTTAAGGTGTGTACTTCATCATGACAATTATCCCCTTGCCTGCCCCTCTGGCAGGTATTTGTGATTTAATAATAATAATAATTACAGAATCAAATGAAGAATTACAGGCTGTCAAATACCCATGTGAAGAGTTGACCAGCCTGTGATCTTGTCATCTACAACAAGGCCAACAACAAAGCTAAAGACACTAACTATTTCAACTTAGAAATACAAAATGTTTGATAAACTATTTCATCCAACAAATACTCATCAAGGCCCTCCTAAGGATCTGGCTAGGGACACTTGGCTAGAGATAGTGTCATAAGCATGAAAGACAAAGGCCGTTTTCAGGTGACCACACTCGCCTGAGTTCTGATGAGTGAGGAGAACGGATTGAGCAGGATGGGGTGAGGGACTGGAGACGGTAAGAGACAGGGCGTCCGAGACAAGCTGGGAGTAACCGTGTAACGGGACTGGATGTGGAGATCAGGGAAACCCACACACTGTCGCCAGGAATGCAAATCGGTGCAGGTGCTGTGGAAATCAATACGGAGGGTCCTCAGAAAACTAGAACTATACCTACCATGTGATCCAGCACATACCACTTCCAGGTATTCTACTCAAAAGAATTAAAATCAGGATCTTGAAAGGTCATCTGCTCCTGGAGTCACTGCAGCATCACTCACCAGAGCCCAGACATGGAGACAGGGTCCAGCGATGGATGACAAGGCAAAGATGCTCCCTGCACATACTAGTTGGCCCTTAAAAAGAAGGGAATCTGTGACATGCTACAACATGGGCGTGCTGAGGGGACACTGTGTGAGGTGTGGGTGGGCCGGGGTCCCTGTTAATCCGAGGGCCTGAGGTCTCCCTCAGGGCAAGGCAAACAAGCTCTAGACCTCTGTTGCACAACCACAGACCTGAAGTCAGCAAGATACTGTCGCTTAAAAAACCATTAAGAGAGTAGCTTTCAGGTGAAGTGTGCCCGCCACAATAAAATAAAACTTTAAAAACAAGAAAAGAGAGGCCACAGGAGAGGGCAGAGAACACACTGTGCTGGTGGGGGAGCAGAAGGCAGCTCAGAGCCCTGGGGACTGTGGTTGGGAGCCTGGGCTCTCCTGGAAATGCCCTGGAAAAGCCCTTCTGACGTCTCTCAAGAAGCAGGATGGGATGAGATGGGAGTCCCATTTCAGAAGTGGTCACGGGGACGTGTGCGTGGGCCAGAGAGGGAGGAGCTGAAGCAGGAAGAGCCTCTCTGCACAAGTGCCGGGTACCCAGCTGCCAGGCCCGTTTCACGCAGCCCCCGTGGCCCTCCCACTGCACGTGAGCACTCTCCAAGACGTGCAGCCATGGGGGCCACAAATCAAGTTAGCTACTCGTTCGTAGCTCAAGTGCAGGGGAAGGTCAGGTGTGGCTGGAAGGCTGCAGACATTGCATTGGCCCCTGCCCCCCCGCCCGAGTGGCCCTAAGCAGGTGTCTGTTGGTCCACCCTGTATCGCAGATGTGCCCACTAGAAATGGACCCGCAAGGAAACCATGACAACCACAGGAATTCTTCTGCCCACTGAGGGAGTTTACAGCCTTTGCTGCGAACCCAGACTAAACTCTAATTGCTCAAATTAGCCTGCCAGCAGCATCCCCACATGATGAGGGCCAGTTTCCTACGCAGAGCCCTGCAGAACTATCTCCCACAGGCGCAAGCATTTCCACATGGTCCTTGGGGGGCACCAGCCCTGTGTGCACGGCCGGGGCCCAGGGCCAAGGGGGGCAGGGAAGGGCTGTGGCTCCACCCCCTTGACCCACCCGGATTGGTGGGGTCTCACCTGTTTTCTCACTGAGGCTCTGAGTAAAATTTAATTTTAAAATAAGATTCTGCTGTCCCCCCAATACTGAGACTCACGTAACTGGTGACCTCAGAGGATGCTGAGGATCTGGCAACCTGTCCCCTGGCCTCTAATCTCTGTGCTGCTGTCAAGGCCGCTAGTGACTCTCCTGCTACTTTGGGTCAGCTGGGTGCGTTCCGCTCCCTACCTCCCTGAGCCCTGCAGCAGCATGTGACCTGACCAGTCACCCCTCCTCGTGGGGATGCCTCTCTTACCCGTGGCTGTGGCCTTGGCTGCCATCTGCACGCACTCCATGGGGCTCACACCTGAGCCTCCAACCCAGGCCTTCATTACATATATCCTACAATAAAATCATTATATTGCATGTATGATGGTTGTGGGCTTCTCTCCGGCTTCCTTCCCATCCATCGTACCCACCCTCGTGCTCAGTAGCCATGGCCTGGGTCACTGCTCTAGGCCTGAAATAAGATGTAGCCAGAGGGATGAGCCAATGTGACAATGACTCTGAGTTAACAGGTCACTGTAGCAAGGGATGCATCTGAATTACGGAGAATGCTTCTGGAAGCGAGGGCCTGACCCCAAATGTTCTTGATACTTCAATTGCAGAAAACCCTCGCCATCATGGGAAGCTGGACAGCCAGCCTTCACTCTCTGGGAGCTCCACTTTCCCGTGACCACAAAATGCCTACTCAGCCTAAGCCAGGCTGCCGGCTGCCCGCTGCCTGAATCCACCAGCTTGGCTCACTCGAGGCCATCCTTCAGCCCTGTGAGGCAGCACCCTGCACTAAGTACAAAGTAGCACAAGGTGGGGCAAAAGCCAGCGAGGTGAGCATAGGAGAGAAATCTGGCCACGCAGCGAGAACCACATGCCGAGAGACAACACTCATCTATGACCTGTGTGAGCGTGATGATACTTCAGCCGCTCAAATCAGTCCTTCAGGACAGGATGACAAAGAATGTCTTCTAACCATTAATCACCGCTAATGTGTAAACTGAGGCCAGAAGCACAGCAATTGACTGTCCTTTATTTGTATTTAAAATACTACAGGCGTGTGCATTCTATCTAATATCGTCTTCATCCCCTGCTGGAGATTCCTGCCATGGATCAAGTTTGTGTCACCCAGACTCATATGTCAAAACCTAACCTGCAGGGTGACCAGGTCCTGAGGGTGGAGCCTCATGACGGGACTGGTGGCCTAGTAACAAGAGGCCCCAGAGAGCTGGCTTCCTCTTCAGCTCTCTACTGCGTGACGATGTCCATCCCCACCAGACACCCAACCTGCCGTGCCTTCAGCCTCTAGACCTGCAAGGGTAAACACCTGTCCATAAAGCCACGTGGACCTGTGGCATTCTGCTCCAGCAGCCCAAGCGGAGAGGAGCACCCACAGGACAGGACAGGACGGTACAGGACAGTGATCTTCCAGTAGAGGATGCTCCCCGCCCACATCTCCCCAAGTCACACATGTGCTCTCTCCAGATCATCTCCTGGATGCCCTCTCCACGTGGACGCATCCCCGACAATGACGTCTGTAACCCCGCCGCATCAGACCATATGGGAGCACGCTCTCTATTCTGATTAAAAGCACCAGCCAGCTAGAGTCCACCAGAAATCATCAGAAAGGTGAAGCACTGCACACCACTCAGGAACCTTGGGGACGAGGACAGGAGAGCAGATCTGGGGAGGATATGCAGCCGTCCTGAAACATGTGCAGGGCCGCGGCAGCTGAGAGAAGACACACATCCAGGGCACTCGCAGGGAAGGCAAGGCAGCTGAGGACCTGACGCCTGGACACCACACAAACCCGGGCCCTGACCTCGGGCCTCCTCCCCAACACCTGAGAGAGCCTCACCACGTGGGGTGCGAGCTGAGATCACGAAAGTCACAGTCGTGCTCCTGCATGTGGAAAGGCACTCGGTGAAGAAACACTTAGTCACATTTTACCAAGACGTAGGCTGATCAACCACACAGAGCATGGGTCTCAAATCATCACCTGCAAAGACATTCATCAGCTGAGATGAGAGGTAACTATTTGTTGACCATGGTGAAATCTGAGCTTTGCCAAATGGTCTTCTTGGCAGATAGGCCCGTTTGCCATGGTCCCTCTTCCAGCATGTGGCCTGAAATCTCCAAACATAAAGTCCCTATGGGGGTTAGTTGTATGTAAATAACTTCCAGAAGAGCCCTAGCGATGGGCACATGGTTATGTAGGCCTCTCCTGGTCACGTTCATACACCCATGAAGGCGTCAGTTTAAGCTTCACTCCACCTGTCTTGCTCATGGGGAAGCCAGCAGGGGGCTGCAAACATAGACACTCCTGCCATCAGGAAGTGGGGTCTGCATCCCCGTTTTCTGAGGCCGGGTGGGCTCAGGACTTCCACCAACACAGAATAACAGAAACAACACCACATGGGTCTGGGGCCAAGCAGGAGGGAAAACCACACAGTCACCCAAACAGTGCAAGCTCGGCATGAAGAACTCCTGGTGTAACAAGGAATTAGCGTAATCGGGGATTTGCCAGTAACAAGTGTGGAGAACCCCAAACAATATAGGAACAGCAGAACCACGGAGCAGCCCCTCCCCTCACATCTACCGCAGGCTGAGACCCAGACACCCTGGGGGACTCACACCTATAGCCCGACCAACATTAGGAGTTTCCAGGGAGCCACATGGGCAAAGCTTGTCAGAGATCCTCCTCTGCGGTACCCAGGATGCTGCTCACAGAAGCGTTGCACCCGAGGCTACAGCGCTGACCACGAACCCGGCCAGGGGGAGCTGCTGGCCACCACACACTGCAGGGGCCTGGTCCCGGGGAGTCACCCCCATCGGGGACACTAGGCACGGGGAAGGCACACTTCTGCAGAGGTCAGCATTGGAAGAGCCAGAAAGGCAGGATGTAAGACAGGAAGTTCACCTGGGGATGTCGAGGCCCTGGTGGGATGTGCAAGGAGCTGTGTCTATCCAGATGGCAGGTGGGTCTGGGTCCAGATACGTGGAAGCCAGCAGCCGCTAAGTCCTCAGCACAGGCTGCAGGAGGCCTGTGCCAGAAAGTCCATCCACACTGCAGGAGCACACCCTGGACAAATGTCAGGTGCTACAAGACCCTGCCCAGCAGCAACACCAGAACCCGGAGGTCAAACCCCTTCCTCCTACAGGGTCTCTCCATCGACCTCTGCTAACAAAGTTGAACATTGAATCATCTGGCAAAGGAAAATACTGAACGGGCCCATATCCACTTCAGCAGAAATGGCCAAGAAGGGCGAATGTGGAACTGAGAGGCGATAAACCGGCAATGTGACCAGTCGGCTCTTTGACCAGGCACCTTACAGAGCCGTCTCCCCACTGCCATGCCCCACCTCACTCCCCAGCCAGACAGACACATCACAGGGTAAATGAGGTCATCCCCTCCTGTCTCTGACCTCACGCTGCCAAGGGCTCCACAGCCTCTCTGAGCCCATCTGCCCTCATGCTTTCTGCTCCTGCCACACTGCCTTTCTTGCAGGAACAACATTCTCAACCTCACCGCACGCTTCCTGTGATGGTCACCGTATGTGTCCACAGGACTGGGCCACAGGGCACCTAGGTGGTTGAACTAACGTTATTCTGGGTGTGGCTGTGAGGGGGTCTTGAGTGAGATCAGCATTTGAGGCAGGAGACTGAGTAAAGCAGATTGCCCTCCCCGGACTGAGTGGGCCTCATCCAACCAGTTGAAGCCCTGGTTGGGACAGAAAGGCTGCCTCCTCGGATTAAGAGAGTGTTCTCTTGCCTGCAGGGGCGTTGAGCTGGAATGTGAGCTTCTTCCTGCGTTTGGGCCCAAACAGAAACCTCCCTCTTCCTGGGTCCCAGCCTGCCACCTGCACATCTTGGCGGGTACTTCTCAGCCTCCATATCGTGAAAGCCAATTCCTTACAATAAGTTTCCTCATATACTATGTAGATATATGTACATGGTACATCTCCCAGGTGCTGTCAGGCTGAGGCCCCTCTCATCAGGACACAGACCCTGAGCAGGATGTAAGACAGGAAGTTCACCTGGGGATGTCGAGGCCCTGGTGGGATGTGCAAGGAGCTGTGTCTATCCAGATGGCAGGTGGGTCTGGGTCCAGATACGTGGAAGCCAGCAGCCGCTAAGTCCTCAGAACTGCAGGGATGGATGGCAGGACAAGCCGTGCCCAGGACAGAAGCCTGGGAACTACTGACCTTTGAGAAAGAGCCAGAGACAGGACACTGCTCTGGAGGTGAGACAAGCAGGGGTGCAGAGAAGCAAGGACCACGCAGTCTCAGAAAGGGACCATGACCAACAGCAGCCACTGTGTCGGGTAAGGACCCAAGGCACCCTGGATTCAGTGGCTGGGCCAGGGGCTGGGCCAGGGCTGGTTCTAAAGCCTGAGCAGTGTCTAAGAAATGAGGTGCTTGGCTTGAACAGGAAGGAGGAAAGGAGTCGCAGGTGATGGAGACCAGGGTCAGGGGGGAGCTCTTCTGGGGTTGAGCACTTAAATATAGTCAAAAGCTCAGGGAAGCAGGAGGGAGGAGAGGGAGGAGAGGGAGGAGAGGGAGGAGAGGGAGGAGAGGGAGAAGGCTCCATAAAGGGAGGTGAGGCCAAGGCAGCTGGCCTCCCACAGGGGGGCAGGTAAGCGATGGCAGGAGCTGGGGAGGGACCCGCAGTGGAGGCACCTGCATGGGGCGGGACCTGTCCTCATGCTAGGGGACACACAGGCCATGTGATGAGGATCTGAGGAGGAGGCTGCTGTGGGGTGTGAAGCCTCCCCACGGGGCCAGCAGTGTGCGTGTGCCACCAGGTGGTGCTGAGGAGGTCCAGCACTACAGCCACCTTGTGCCTCTTGACACCACGGTTTCAAACCCACCTTTCAATTGGGGTTTAGTTTTGCTCCCAACTCCCTGAGGCCACGGAAAGCTCCTTCCAACAGGATCTCAACGTGTTGCACATGCCAGCAGAGCCAGCACAGTGCCTGGCACCAGCATCACTCAGGAGATCCTCCATCAGGACTGGTGTGATGTCGGACAGACCTCCTCCTGGCAGCCCAGACTCTGCAGACAGCCCCTCACCACCCACTCTCCCAGCTCACGCCACGGGATCATGGTTAGCCCATCCCTGTAGCTCTGCGAAGGCTGAGGAGTGATGGCTACCCACGCACCCAGAGCCACGTGGAGCTTCTCGTGCACAGCAGAGCAATATGCTCAAAGGCATTCTTGGAGCAAGCCCATCCTTTGTCAGGAATCTGGAAGTGAAAATAGATCACATATTAATTAAATTCACAAGTGATAAACACTCGGTGCTCCCAGCCATTGCTGAGCTGGGAGCCAGGCCAAGATGAGCTGGGACAGCCTGCCGGCCAGTCTCCTCAAAACCCCTTTCCGCAGAGACTGGTACCATCCCCAGTCTCCCTGGAGACCTGCACCATGTGGATCCAGGTCACCCCCTGCTCCAGACCAGCCTCCTCTCCTCCTTGTTGCTAAGAATATGCTCCATAACTGAGGTGATTATTAGCAAACTGTTCAATAACACAGGTTAACTGTCCACGTGGGCTTAGGGGATTTCATGTGCTGTCCTGTCTGTTAACAGAATGCTGAAGGCTCAGTGCTTTAACCCAAAGGGTGCTCCAATGGGACATGGGGCAGCGTGGCAGCTGGTGGGAGTGGTGTGTGTAGGAGGGATGACCCCACAGCCCTGCAATCACCACCCAGAGAATCCTGCTTGAGGTTGTGGGAAGGAGGGTCTGGCTGCAAAGAGGCTGTGGGACCATCATGAAGGGTGTGTGTCACTAAGGACGTAGAGCCAGGTCGGGTGTGGGCTCAACAGGGACAGGGGTGGCTGGGGACTCGGGTGGCCTCATGCTGCGGGAGCCGTCTGAGTTGGGCCTTACAGGATGGGTAGTGCTGAGATGAGCTGACTGGTCAGCAGCAGTGAGGGGAGGACAGGCCATTCCTGGCAGAAGCAATGGTTTCAGAAACCCCAGGTCAGTTCAGGTTGACGGCCCAACATCCCACACAGACAGGAACACCAACAGTGTGAGGCCCCACGGCAGGGCTCCAGTGCCAGAGGGGGCAGGGCCCACACAGCATTCAGAGACAAGAGGAACGTCAAAAATAGCTCTGGGACAGAGGGCACCCATGGATCACCTTGACATTGAGGACAAGGTCCAGGTTCAAGGGCAGTGGAGGGTGAATTCTGAGGAATACAGCTCTCGGCTGGGAGACA
This sequence comes from Canis lupus familiaris, assembly GCF_011100685.1. Taxonomy (NCBI): domain Eukaryota; kingdom Metazoa; phylum Chordata; class Mammalia; order Carnivora; family Canidae; genus Canis; species Canis lupus. Next base: position 19,808,074 of record NC_049237.1, read on the forward strand.
ACTTAATGTTACCAAGTGAAATCACTGTTGGAAGGATCTGGAAGGATCCCTGAGGAGGGACATTTGAGTGGGGGCCAGAACATGAGCAGCCCATGACGGAGATCCCACGCACGCGGGGGGTCACTGTGGGCAGGATGGGCACTCAGGGGGTGACAGGACTGAGCCACGTGTGGACAGGTCAGTGGAAAGCAGAGTGGCCTCAGCTTTTATAAACATTTGCATGGGAACATGTACATGCACACACAAACACACACAAAAGCACACGTGGGCATGTGTACACACACAGGCACACAGGCCCATGTGTGCACATGCACACACAAACACACAGGCACACACATGTACACGCATGCACATGCGCACACAAACACAGACACATGCACACACATGCACAAGGCACGCGCAGGCATACGTTGGCATGCAAATGCACACATACACAGGCACATCTGTGCTCATGCACAAACATGCACCTAGACACATGAAGCATGTGTGCACATACATGTACAAACATGCATATAGACACACACCGGCTCATGTGAGCACACACATGCACAAAGGCACACACGTGAGCACACACACACATAATCTGAAACCATCCTGTGCCCAAAATTCTTCTCAGACTTAAAACTATGCAATTAATTAGCTGCAGGTCAGCCAAGGACTGCGGGTCAGCCAAGGACTGCATCACTCCGCTCAGCCAAGACATAAACTAATGTTCAGGATATAAAGAACAATAACATCTCAGAGGAAAACCCAGTTGAAGGTGAACCAGGTATTTCGGCACAAAGGAGGAAAGTCTTGTTGGATGATACATGGCACTTAACTCCTCAGCCCAAACCCGAGTCAAACAAACAAGTGTTTACCAAGAAGACGCTTTTACAACCACTGCCTTTGGAACTGAGTCACTGTCTTACAGAAATGATTGACTGAGACATTAATTAAAATGATCGCCACAACGGTAAAAACGAAGAGCACTGAGACTGTGAGTGTTCACCTCGAACCAGGCTGCACAGCTGATGCTGCAGACACAGAACCTAACCCTGCTCCCCACTCACAGCCGCCAGAGCCCCATCATGACCACTACCCCAACTCACAGATGAGGACAGGGAGACTCTGGGGGGACATCCAAGTCTCCCAGGGCACAGAGCTGATCATGTCAACACTTCTACTGACACCTGTTAAAAAGAGTTGCAGAAGGGGAGGTGGGCAGGGGGTTGGAGTAACCAGGTGGCGGGCACTGAGGAGGGTATCTGGTAGGATGAGCACTGGGTGTGATATTGTATGTTGGCAAATCGAACTTGAATAAAAACAAAACAAAACAAAAATTTAGAAAAATAAATAAATAAAATTCCATTTATTTTAAAGATTTTATCTATTTATTCATAAGAGACAGATTGAGAGAGAGGCAGAGACATAGGCAAAGGGAGAAGCAGGCTCCATGCAGGGAGCCCGATGCAAGACTCAATCCCAGGTCTCCAGGATCAGACCCTGGGCTGAAGGCAGCACTAAACTGCTGAGCCACCCGGGGTGCCCTTTATTTTTTTTTTTTTAATTCCATTTTTTAAACCAGGGATTTCCAACTCAACCATCTAGGTCCAAACTTCCCACATTGTTTGCTTTTCTCTGGAGTTAGCAAGACCCCTTTCCCACTCACGGTCCCGGCCACACGGCACTGCCTCCGGGAAAGCCATCTAACTGAGCTCCCCGAGAGCAGCATCCCTGCCCTGGGCTTCTGCTCGGCTCTGGGGGCGGGGGAGGGATCGTGAGGCTGGAGCTGGGGGGCCCCTGGGGAGGGCAGCACACCTGGGGTCCCTGTGCCCCCTCCCCCGGGCTCCCAGGCCGCAGCCTCCCCAGCGGCAGTGTCCAGGGTGTTCCCTCCTCTGCAGGAGGAAGTGGCAAACGGGGGAGGACCTCTCACCCGTCCCCCCAGCAGGAGTCCCCTAGCCGCACAGGGGAAGGATGAGAAGCCCCGCAGTCAGATCTCCCAGAGTCCTCAGCTGAGCATGGGCCCAGCCCTGTGTCCCGGGCAGGCGGGCGGGGGCAGGGGACAGCATACCCACCTGTCTCCGTCTGACATCCTGTGGAAGCCGCAGCTGGTTCAACGCTGACACCGATGCTTTCTCCTCAGGGATGAAAATAGCTGGTGAGCCACCGAGGTTCTGCTCCCATTACCCGCGGCACCGTCTCAGCTAGGCCTTTGTCCTAGTCAGCCAGCCTCCCGATGGCGGGGTGCTGGGACGGAGCCCGGGGGCAGCGTGCTTGGCAGGGTGCTAGGAGGGAGCCCGGGGGCAGGACGGCGGGGCTTCCTGACCTTCCGTCTGATGTACGCGCGCACCCCTGAGCAGCAGGTGCCGGGCCCCGGTCCTGGCTTCACCCCATGGAAAAGAAACAAACAGGAAATGAAGGACATTCCTCGGGACTAAGAAGCCTCCGTCCCAACAGCCCCAGCAGACAGCTGGTTTTCTTCAACGTGCGGCCAGCGGCTGCACGTCCGTCCCCACCTCACCACCGCCAAACCGGGGAAGCTCAGGGCACTTGGGAGAGACACTCGTCCAGGCGGCAGCTGCGCCCCGGCCGCGGGCACCTGCTGCCGCCCAAGCGGTCCCCGCATGTGGGCCCGTGTGAACATTTTAATTTCTCACCGCACGGTTTCGTGGAAGTCTATTTTAAAATGCACACGTGTTTAGGCACTTTATTTAAAGAAATGCTTAAGTGGTCATTGTGTTTGGAGAGGCTAGGCTGAGCCAGCAGCCAGCCCAGGTGCCCTCGGGCCCCTCGGTAAGGAAGTTCCTTTCCTGGAAGTGGGGCGCCCAGCCAGCGCACTGGGGGGCAGACGCGGCCCGAGCAGGAATCAGACTTCCCGCTGGCGACCCCTCCTTCCATCTCTCTCCTCCAAGCCCCAGGGCATCTTCCTGTGGCAGCCTCCTCTCTTCAGAGGCAGAAATAGTTACGGATATCGAGGACTTCTCTCCTCAAGCGCCCCACTGCAAACTCATGGGAAACAGCTAAACCTTAATAAAACAGTGGCTCCATCCCGACCCAGTGATGGATGAGCATGAGTTCATCTATTCGGCAAATGTTTATTGAGCCTCCACTATGTAAAAGGCCCATACCAGGTGCTGGGCCATGCTATTATACTATTAAATGTTACAACAATTAAATTTTTCGGTGTCTAGAATGGTTTATAACTTACTCAAAGTGCTCTATGCAAAGGACCCCCGAAGCATGTGGCACGCTAGCCGCAAAGAATTTCATCACTGGCTATAAATCACACAACATAAACAAATAAGAACATTATTTAAATGAGAGGCCCTTTAGTTACAGAAACCGTATCGCAGATATTTTCTTTCAAGGTCTAATTAGATTTAAAGCTTCATTTGGGAAACAAGATGAAAATGAACGTCTTCTCCTAAGGGCATCTGGACGGGAGTCAGCTACGTGCATAATTTTTTTTATCGTATAGCAAATTTGCCCAGGTAATAATCAAACAAAAGAGCTCTGTGCTAGGAGGGCAGTGAAAGGGGAGAAAAAAAATAACCTGAGCTGTGTACTGCGACAGTGGATGATCCTGCTAGCACACTTGTGACCGATCTGGCTATTTTTAACTGGTATTAGGGGAAGACCAATGCCGTGTAGTTCAGTAACTCTCAGTGTGTTTTGGGATGCACACATTCAAAGGGCGTAGTCAAGTTCCTAAAACAAAATGCCTTTACGTGTGCACATGCATGCCCCAGAGTGCTCTGAAATTTAAGACAAAACAAAAGATAAGCTACAGCAACCATTCAACCCTTCACGGGGCCCCTAAGTATCTGAACGCGCAGCTGAATGGAGATCAGCTCCGTGGGCTGAGGTCTGCTTGCTTTGGAGGCACACTCATGGCTCTGTCCCAAACTCATTATCTTAGGCCCCATTATTCGCGTGAAAATCCTAAAAATATAACTGCCGCGCACTTTGATGTAAAAGACTATATATATAGTACCTACGGTATATGAATGATAAATCACATAAACGTAGTGTAGACTCTACATCTGTAAAGCAAATCGTAGGAAGAAGAGATATGCTAAATAGGAGGGATTCTTTTGCAAGAATATTCTTTAAAGGAATTGCTGGAAAGTTCTTTTGAGTAGCAAGCCCGCAAGGGCACTGAAGTGCTGGTCTATAGAGCAGTGACTTTTGGACAAAACCCAGAGGCAACTGGTGAGGCAGAGAAACGTGAACTCCAGAGGAGCCGTGGAAGAGCGAGGAGCAAGCGTCCCACGGCCTCTGGGGAGAGGGTGTCAGGGCCAGAGTGAGTGCCACCAGCTGTGTCCTGCATCTGTGGGAGGCTGCGGCCTGCACCTGGGAGCAGGGACACTTTCTGTAGCTCTATGCCAGTTACTGGAGGGTGGGCAGACGGATGGACAGAGGCGTTTTTACAAAGCAGATCCAGAGAGAGGAGGACCTTGTGAGGCTCTGTGCCCTGCAAGGCACCCCTCACCCAGTTAGCCTGGCTCTGGCTGCCCGACCCGGCCATGGGGCCCCCAGCTCCATCTGAGAGTCCTCATTGGGCCACAGATGTCCCTCTGCCCCTTGGCCCTCTGACTCCAAGGGTGGCCCTGGGGAAGCAGCTGCAGCAAGCCACCAGAGATAGTGGGCAGCCGTGAGACAGGGTCAGCCACACGAGGGCCGTCACACGGAAAGACGGCCAACAGGGGACAAGGTGAGAGAAGTGGCGCTCTTCGCACAGGGGATGCCCCCCCCAGGGACAAGGACTAACTCACCCACAAGTCAGCCAACACAGAGCTTATACCTTCCCTAGCCGTGTACCACATATGTGGGGAAAAACAAATTTCTGCTGATCGGCATGTCCAGCTCTCTGAACATTATTATTTGGGGGTTACCAGTGATGTGTCGGTTCAGAAACAGGGGTCTCAAATCTCTGCTCTGCTGAAAGAGGGTCTGGAGCAGACATGGGTGGGTCAAGGCCCTGGGGTGCAGTGACCTCAGAGACAGACCGTGCCGCAGAGGAGGGCAGCCGCTCAGCAACTGGGGCTCTTGGCACCTTCTCTTGTCCTGACTTCCACAATTGGCACTTTCTACAGTCGCCCGTGAGTCATACCTGGTCATGGTTTCGCCTGATTATTCCACTCCTGAGAGTCCTGGCAATGCAGAGCATGGTAGGATCCTGTGAGCATGTGCGTCCTGCCTCAGCAGCAGGATGACTGCTGGATAAATGAGCAAACAAGCCAAATGAAATAGTTGATATGTCCTTCCAACATTACATCAGATCCAACTTGGCTAAATCACAAGACGCTAATTCCTCCCAAAGGTTGTGTGTTTTCCAGCTGGTGCTAAGAAGACCATCATGAAACTGGGATTTAGAGCTTTTTAGGACAATTCATGACAGTACTGACAGGATTGTCTACGGCATCAGCACAGAAGCAGCAGAGGAAAGATCCCGCTCTGCAAGGGGCAGCCGAGCACAAACCGAGTCTCTGCAGAAACACGGCTACAGGGTCCGGGGGGCAGGGAGCGGCTCTCTCATCACACACCCAGGCAAGGGGTGGGGATGGCGCTGTTACCAAAGCCCACTGGCCCCAGGAGGAGGACCGACCAGCTGCCGTGACCCGGCAGGGAAGGAGTCCCCTTTCTGCCCCTGGCCTCTCAGCAGCACCACCCCGGCTCAGACCCAGTGGCAGAGGGCAAGGTGGCCTGGGGGGTTGCGGCCCACAGAGAAGGGCCTGGGGGGTGCTGTCCACAGAGAGGGCACCCAGGGGGTGCAGCCCACAGAGATCAGCCCCCCTGGGCCACTGTGGGGCTGAGGACGTCGGCAAATGGCCTGGAACACCACAGAGGGTATCACCAGCACCCATATCATCCCTGCTGTCAGACGCACAGAAGAGGAGGGGAAAGGGCCTCGCTAGAGCCGCGGCCTGGTAAGCATGGGCCGGAGCCCGCAGTGTGCGGTGCAGAGCCAGGCAGCAGGCAGCGTGTGCAGGCGCACCCCAGGGTCCAGCGCTGACCTGATGCCCCCAGCTCCACCCGCCCACCACCAGGGAGCTCATTTCTCTTCCCCTTGTCTCTCTGATGGGATAAGAAAGGACCCTGGAGGCGTCTGCGAGCAGCTAACTCGTGCTCCTGAACAAAATGCTCGGCTTCCAGACCCACTGGACATTTTGCCAAAGTTGCAGTTCCGAACAAACACCATGGCACAAAGGGCACACTGAGGGCTGGCCTGCAGCGCTTTCCCCACATCCCTCCTCCGGTGCATTAAGACATTTTAGAGCTTGCTTGCAAGTTCCAACCTTAAATTCCTGATTATTTATTTATGCCCTCTTTGTCTAAGAAGTTAAATCCCCAAAGCATCTCAATTTAGATCAAAAGCAATTTACCCAAACTTCACCTGGCACACCTGTGCCTGTGATTTGTTAATTACCCGCTTCGCATTTCCCGGGCCGCATGGCCAAGGTGACGCCTCTCAGACACCCCCTCCTGCAGCAGAGCCTTCCAGAACGCCCAAGGTGTTCAGCGGGTGAAGCCAGCTTGCCGCTACCCAGCCCCATGCAGCTCTGCAAATCGCTTTTATTTTTCCAGGGTGAGGAATGCAGCAACACTGAGTGGACAGACACATAAATGAGGCAGAGCCGCTGACATTTCTTGGCCACCTGATCAAATCATAGAATGGCACTAATATATCTTATCAGCAGTGATCAATCACACGTGGGATCGTCAGGCACTAGCAGCACCCCATCTATGTCTCCAGCGCCCTCGGTTCACAATTTGGCATCAGGACATCAGGAGCAACAATAATCACCTGCTCGGACGCTACTTCAAACAAAATAAATCATTAAACTGCACATGAAAAAGGATGATCTCATTTCGAAGACCGCTTTGTTAGCTGGTTTCCTCCTCTCTCTCTTTTTCTTTTTTTTAAAGATTTTATTTATTTATTCATGAGAAACACAAAGAGAGAGAGGCAGAGACACAGGCAGAGAGAGAAGCAGGCTCCACATGGAACCTGATGTGGGACTCGATTCTGGGTCTCCAGGATCACGCCCTGGGCAGGTGCTAAACTTCTGCGGCACCCAGGGATCCCCCTCGCTCTCTTTTTCTTTCTCCCCTCACTCCTTCCCTTCTTTCCTACCCACCCCCCCCTCCACTCCCAACTACATCCTTATCTGGGGAAGTGTGACCCTCTGGAGCAGTATAGGCAGTGGTGATGAATGCCGAGCAATTAAGAAGATAGGGAGTTTATTATAGCAACACAATGCAAAATGTGGGTTTTTTTCTTTTTGTTTTTTTTGTTTGTTTGTTTGTTTGTTTCCAGTTTTCTTGTGAAGCAACGGGAAACATAACCTTTCCTGAGCCTCACCGCCGCTGGAGACAGAGAGGCAAAGAAAATGGGACTCTGTCATGGGCTGCATCACATGCAAGGAGCCGTTAAAAATCTTAATTTGCTAACTGCTTTTTAAGCTAGACTCTGAGGGAACTGACTATGCACCCCCCCCCCCATGCTTTGAAAACAGCTAGAAAACTAGGATTATAAAACCTAATGGCTTCTAGAAGGAAGTCACAAAGCCATAGCTCAGTGACTCTGGGCAGGGGCTTTCTGATCCTCCCTGTAGAAATGCTCCCACCCCCCATATTCTGTTTTTACCTCTTCCATGAAATTTGCCATGCTTTAACTTGTTATCATTGTAATTATGTCCCGGCTCGTTCATTACACCAGAAGTCCCTTTAAGGGGCCAGATCCTATCATAGATGCCTCTCTGCACCTCCCCCCAACCCCTGCTCCCACCCTGGAAACCACTCAGGGCCCAGAAGGGCTGCTGGGAGCCAGCCAGCGCTGTCGCATCCCCCAGGCTATGCATCTCCCTGTTTTTTCTCGATTCCTCCCCAGGAAGAGCACATCCCATCTTCTGTGCTGAGTCATGTTCGAACATGGAAGATGCCATCAAAATTTCTCCACAATCATCCCTCTCACCCCAGTCAGTCCTATGCCACAATCTTGATATGCTGGGTCAAAGAAAATGGTACATTTGATAGAGGAACAAAAAGGTATATTAGTAGTGAATGAATGAATGACTCGCATCCTTGAGGACATAATGTGAACAATCTCAAATACAACACCATGAATAGTGAATTATGAATCAAGAGCCATGAGCTTCCAGAGGCTGCAAAGAAAAACCTGCCTTGGTCTATTCCCCTCTGTGGAACGAGACCCGGGCACAGGTGCTCGATCAGGAAATGCGGTCCCTCTGGATGACAGAGCCAACAGGACCCTGTGTCCTTTGGGTGGCCTGAGCCCCGTGCATGTGTGCAAGCTAAAAAATGCCAACCTGTGATCGCACTTGTGCAAACCGCAGACAGATGCGTGTGTCCAAAGCAAATACCATCCTCACACTTGAAATATGCAGGGAGCAAAGCGTGGTGACAGCCGGATGGTGAGAGAGGACCATCTGGTGGTCCCGGCTCTGTGTGCAGCGGAGACCCCACCAGCTCTTTCATCTTACCCCCGGCGTGGCCACGTGCTCCCCAGGCTGCCTCCAACGGCCTGCTCAGGGTCTCCGTCCTGGACGGACATCCAGGGCATCCACATTCATGGGAAGGCTGGGAGGCTGATGTCCACTGTCCCAGGGGCTCACAAGGATCTAACCAGTTACTTGAGTAATAGCTACTCAGACACCCCACCCCCTCCCCCGGAGCTCAAATCAACCAAACTCAGTGAGGGAGTCCGGGTCCAGCCTTCCCGGGGCGGCGGCATGAACACACCCTGCCCCCCGACCTGCCCCCCCACCGGCCCCCATGGCCAAGCCTCAGACAGGTGGCCTCCCCGCCACATGTGTCCAGCACACGGTCCCTCTGTCCTCTCTGGACCCGGAATCCAATTACTCGTGGCGGTAAGAGTGAGAAAACCCACACCCTGGGCCCTGAGACACCCACCTATCCCCTCAGAAATGCTCCGGGACTGCACTCAGGGGGAGTTGAGGCAGTGCCAGACAGGGCTCAGTGCCCCCGTGGCCACGTCCCTCTGCCCATCATGGACTCACGTGTGTGTGCATTAGTGCCTTAGGGCTGTGGGAACAAATTAACACAGACACCAGAGGAAGGTATCTGCCCCAGTTCCGGGGATGGACATCCAGTACCGAGGCATCAGCAGGGTGGTCCCTTGTAAGCTCCGGGACCCAGTCCTCTCCTCGCCTCTCCCGCAGGCTGCTGCCGAGCCCAGCTTGCTGATCCACCGTCACCTCGGGCCCTGCTGCTGTGGGCATCTGGCCTCCACCGCTGTCCCCGTGCTGTGTCCCTGCATTCAGAGCCCCCCTGGATAACCCAGGGCTGCCTCACTTGAGATCCTTGATTATACCCACAAAATGTATTCTCCACGGGCCTTTTTTCTAAACAAGGACCCAAATGGGTGGACATCCCTTTTGGGGTGGGAGCCCCAGTCCACCCACAGGCACGCTCCTTCCCCAAATCCTACAGATCCCAGCCACTCATACTGTTGTTTCTCCTGAGCTGCTTGGGGCACCTAACAAAACCACAGCCTCCCGGGGAGGCAGACAGAGAATATGATCAACACCCGGCTTTCCCAGGGGGGCACGCTTGTCCTCCCTTTCCAAACTCCCAGAGAACAAGAACAAAGGGGTTTTGGGGTTTTTTTATTATTATTATTTTCATTTCCATAGAATAGGCCCCTGTCAGGAACTTCACGTTTTAAATGTCTCATCTAATTGTCTGTGGTCAGCTGCATTATTTCCCCCTGATTCGATTTTGTGGATTTGGACCAGGGGTGAGAGAGCAGAGCTGAGGGCAGACGTATTATCTCTGCAGATGTTGCTGAGTGCCTGCCACACACACACACACTGCAGGGAGAGGCCCTACTGGCAGGAGGACAGAAGCAGAGCCGGGTCCTAGGAGCTCAGGGTCTATGCGGGACCATACCTACATAACAATTCACTCTGGATACAACAATATTCAACTATGAATAGACTATAAAGGCAGGACACAACCCCCTCCACGGCCGGAACCCAGGGATGATGCCTCCGAGCAAGGGGCCCTGTGTTGGGTGGAAGAGAAGGTCACAGAGAGCAAAGGACAAGTGTACGTTAAAAAAAAAGTAAAGGGAAATAAAGATTTGGAGATCACACATATGTCTGTTGGGGCAGAAAGTGGAGGAAGCAAAGCTTAAAATGCAAATTGAAGCTGGTTTGGAAGTTGCCTTAACTGCCTCTTCCAACTTCCATCCTACAGACAAGGGATGTCATAAAGCTCCCAGCCTCCTGCCGATGGGGAAGACCCCTGCCCCTTTCAGTGTCTCTGCACATAACAGTGCAAGCTGGGCACTGAAGAACTCCAGGGTACCGTTCCTATGACAGCCTTGGAGAATGACCCCAGACTCGTGCAGTGTTCAACACTGCAACCGTACAGGGCCATCCTGCCCCTCATCCTCTCTTCCTAGCCGACAGCCTTTTGTGTGAAAGGCCAATTTTTGCAGTTCAATATTTTGGGGCTGGAAGCTAGTACTGGTAATACATCAGAACTAATCAGGATAAAGGATGTTAGACTATCATAAAAGCTTGCTTGGTAATTCATGCTAGCGTTTATAACATATAAATAAGTCATGCATACTGTAGCTGTGCAGAAAGCCTACGACGAGAGAGTAAATAAAACGATGAAAGGTTGCCAAACTGGAGTGTGTCTATCAGAGTATTACAGGAATTATTTTAAGGTTTCATTTAAGAAGAGAGCATAAGAATAGATTTATGAAATGGAAGGAAGTCCACGCTAAGCACTGGCACGAACTTGAAAGCCAGGCAGCGCTGTGTAATGTGCAAGCCAGAAGCAGTCAGCGGACCCGGGTGACCCACAGCCGCTGCCCTACCCTCCTCCTGAGGTCACATCACCCAGGACACAGACAGACGCTGACTGCTTTACAGAGTCACCGCGAGGGCCTCCTATGAAAACCAGGACAATATAGAGGGATATATTCATGTAAACCACAATTACATCAGGGGCAAAATGAAAAAGGATGCTGAATTCTTGGGTGTCAGAAAGGAAGTGAGGAAAGTTACCCAGTGTGAGCTTTTCCCTCCTCCAGACTCGGATTCCAGCATTGAATATATTGGGAAGATAATTAGCAATAATCCCGCATTTAAAAAAAAAAAAAAAGTCGAGCGAGTAAAGGAGCTGATGTATCTGCAGCAAGAAGCAAAGGAGGGGAAGATGGGCTCCAATTCAGGAGACTTGGGCCAAAGTATTAGCACGCTGCAAGGGTACATTAGTTGGTCTGTACCCATAACAACACTGCCTTCAGCTTATTCGGGTCAGGCAGCTCAATACAAGAAAGATCGACAATTTGGAAGAGGTTCAGAGAAGAACAGAGTAACAACACTATTAAGGGGCTGGTTTCAAGGATTGATTTAGGAAGAAAGATTAAGGACGCTAAGTGTGCACAGCTTCCCTAATCATGGACTAAGTGAAGACAAGATAAACATCATCAGATGTTTAATGGGTGGAAGCAGTGAGGATAGAGGGGATTATTTAGACGAGATTCTCAATTTATGCAACACATTGTAAACTGTTGTACAGAGCCATAGGATGAGGACTTGGCTCCCGGAGGCGAGCTCAGCTGACGTTGCTTCACAGGCCTCCACTCACTTGCAGAGAGGCCTCTACCCCCGACACCAAAATGGCTGAAGAGACGAAGCTGATCTTCAGCTGTGGAATGAGAGGCCAGGCTTACACTTACACAAGCCGGCATTTTGGCAGGGAATAAACTGGAATAAATGGCTTCAGGCAAAATACCTGAACCACTTTCTGTACTTAGGGAGCCACCATGAAGGAGAGTGGAGCTGTAATTCTACTCCTGTCTCTCAACCGAAAATAGGCTCTCGAATGTCTGACTCTTTAACTCACCCCTACTCCCTCCAGGTCAACTGGCATGTCTGTTCTAACAAGATCTTACCCACTTGCATCATGATTAGTATTTATAATCAGCATATTCTACTGATTCTTTGCTTGCCACTGCCTCTGGCCATCGTTCATGGGGATTGGGTTTTGTTGCTGTGATGGTGATGGTGGTGATGGTGCTAGTCATAGTAGTGGTGATGGACGTAGTGATGGGATGGTGGTGGTGATGGGAGTGACTGTGGTGGTGATAGTGGTCATGGTGGTGGTGATGGTGGTACTAGAGGGAGTGGTGGTGGAGGTGGTCATGATGATGGTGATGAAGGTGATCTGGTGATGGTGTTGGTGGTGATGCGTGGAGGTGATGGTGGTGGTGATGGTGGTGGTCATGATGATGATAATAAAGGTGATTTGGTGATGACAGTGATGGTGGCAGTGATGATGGTGATAATGGTGATGAACATGATTTGCTGATGATGGTGCTGACAGTGGTGGTACTGGTGGCGGTGATCTTGTAAACTACCCGAGAGGTCTAAGCTAAGCCAGTGCTATGGGTCACTAAGGACAGGTGGGCATTTAAGCACTGAGATGTATCCTACCAGGACATAGTGTTGACCAGGGAGTCTCAACAGAGCAGACCTGCAGCTCTCTGTGGCTTTTCCTTGTACTTTATAAATCTGTGTGAGTGGTACTAAGCTACAGAGCACAGTCTGTCTGTTATTGGTGTCGCTGTTGTGGTTTGACATCATGTTTTTAAAATCTGTCTCCACCACCTCAAGTGTGTGCCAGTCATACTTGCTGCTGCATCATGTTCCATAACATCTATTTGCCACCATGTGACTTAGCTATTCCCCTAGGTGATGGCCCCACCAGGGGGCTTCCCACTTCCTAACACTACATTAACACCGGAACAAACATCTCAAACACTAAACATACAGTTTTGTGCACTACAGCTTCTCTGGGGCATGCCCAGGAGTGGGACGGTTGCATCATGAGATCCTGAGTATTTACTCCTGCTACAGAATCCCAGCCTGCCCCTTAGTGGTTGCCCCACCTGCCTTCCCTCTGAATGTGGGGTAATTCCCACTTCCCCACATCCTTGCTAATGCTTGATACTAAAAGATTGTCCACTTTTTTGGTCATTTTATGTATGTACAGCAGTATTTCATTATTGTTCTTTTATTTCTCTAATAACTGGAAATCAAGAATATCTGATTAGTGGTAAACTTCCTGAGTCAGAGATCGACCAGGAAGATAGAAAGCACACTGGGTATTTCAAATGAAGAGGATTGAATTTAAAGAACTGGCTACAAAACTGTAGGAATGGCCAAAGGAGCCCCTCAGAATGGGCGGAAACCCAGTGAAGAGGTACTGCAGAAGGCCACAGCTCCAGAGAGCTGGAAGGACAGGGAGGAAGTCCTGCCAGCCCTGATGCCACGATGCCACCGTGGGGACTACCAAAGGCCTCAGGAGCCCTGCCACTGCAGCCAGTCCCTGGAGCTACTGAGACCGATGCCCGCAGACACCAGAGCCCCCACGGGCACAGCCATATTAGCCGGCTTTCTACACCGGGGCTCAAAACTATCACAGCTGCTGTCACAGGAACGACCAAGGACCCTGGAGCCAAGAAGTCCGGGAGCAGTGACTCATCCAGATGACCACAGCACAGGCCAGCACACCTGCTCTGCTGGGTGCGATGACATCAGGCCACTGTCCTCCACCCTCTGAAAGCCCCCACCTGACCCATGAAGCATGGTAGCACTTGATTCATTAGCTCCAACTTCCAGCTGGTTCAAATAATCCCCAAACGTCTGGGTGTCCTTCTCTCCAGCACACATTTGCACGGACGTACATCCTCAGGCCCCCTTGGGCAAGCTCAGATGAAGATGTGTCCCATCCACCCGTAGGAGGACACAGAGCCCCTTCCTCAAAAGGGCCCAATCTTCCCATTCATCAAAGGGCTCCAAGGCAATGAGTTGGCCCAGGCCTGGCAAACTGCAGGCCATGCCTTAGGTCACCATTTCTGTCCCCCTGGGAAGGGCTCCATATTAATACTACTAGCCAGCTGGCCCCCACCAATTTCACCCCTGAGGACAGCGTGGCCAACCAGCCATGTCAAGTGCCCTGCAGTTTGAAGCACGCTTACTGTCACTCCGCACCTGCTGCCCATAATGACAGCCAACCATTCCCATCTCATCTCCAAAGTAAAAGACTACCACTTGGAACTTATACCTGGGGACAAGGTGCCCACTGGAAGCAGGACACCCATTTCAAAGGCAGCATTTCCTTCCATGGCCCATGGCTTAGGGAGGGCCCAGCATTCTGGGCTTCACGAAGACTCTACGACTCTCATCTCTGCATTTCTCAGGACCTTGGCAGTGGAGTGTCCTCTGGGCCTCCTGGCTGACAAAGGGGAGGAGAGAGAGGAGCCCTGCACACAATAAGAGACTTCAACACCCCTGCCACCACCCTAAACTGTGAATCAGGCCCCCTGGGAAGAGACTCTGGGGTGAGGAATGGTACAGGAAGGTCCATTGGGAGGCACTTGGCAGATAAGCTGTGAGAGCACAAGGTAGGCAGGATTGGGCAGAAGGATAAGCAAACAGCATCATGGTTGACACCAAGGCCTCATCCACTTTCATGGGCACCTTCAAAGCTGAGGAATCCTTCCCAAAATCATTGCAAACGCAGGCAGCAGGGCTGGGCCTTTGCGTCCTCACATGAATCACCTTCTGTAAGGAAGAGATGTATCATTGGGCCAGGTGGCCCCCTGCAGCTGCAGGTGATCCTCAGTGAGACATCACTGGGAGCCACCAGCTGCCACTGACCACTGTGAAGAGAGGCTCTGGGCAAAGCCCTCAAGGACCTTCGTAGCCCCCACCTGCCTCCACCTCACACCAGGGAGATGCTGCCGTCCCCATCTCAGGGTCCAGGGCACAGTCAATGTGCTGCTCCCAAGCCATCTCTCCTTCTAAGAAACTCCTAAGCTACATATGTCCTTTGCCCATTTTTCTATTCAAGTTCAAGTCTTTATCTTATCAATTTACAGGAATCCTTAATATAGTCTTGTTTGGACATTACAAACATCTTCTACGTTCCTACCCACCTGAAAAGTTCATTAATGATGATCTTCACTGAAGAGAAATCTTCAATTGGGAGGCAACCACTCCAAAATTGTCTCACTTTAAGACCTTGGGTCTTCTGACACATGTCCCACCTCAAGATCACAAAGATACTCCACTACATTTTCTTCTGTTAATTGTATAGCTTTTTTTTTTTTTAATTTGCAGAAAGTTTAACTCTAGATGTTGTATGAAGTGGGGCTATAATATTCCTTTCCATTAGTGAGTCAGTTTTGCCAAACTGACTCTGAGGAGCACATCCTTCTGCCTGGGGGCCATCAATCAGACAGCAGGTTCCCAGACACAAGTGTTCGTTTCTGGGCCCTCTGTCCCGCCCAATTGATCTAGTTAGGTTTTGCACAAAAACCAAATTCTCTCCTTGGTTTGGTTTGGTTAGGTGTTCTGTGTTTACCGTTGTCTTTTAATACCCCTTACTATGTGCTAGAGGATTTTTCCCATTTGGTCTCTTACAAAAATCTCTACGTTATTCACACACCTTCATTTTTCCAAATAAATCCACTTCTTGAGTTCCTGAAAGAAATCTTACTGGAATTTTTACTGAAATTACAGTGAAATTATTGATGAGTTTGGGACAAATTGACATCTTTACAATGCTAAACTGCCCTGTCCATGAACTTGATGTGTCTTTCCATTAATTAAAATCTCTCTTTATGTTCCATAACAGAGTTTTTAAATTTTCTTATAAGCAGGTCAGGTTAAGTTCTACACTCTGTCTGTGTAACTATTCCAAATGGGGCCTTCTTCACATCACAGAATCCAATGGTCTTGCTGTTGATGAGAGAAAATACAGCTAAGAACTGCAGGTCAGCCTGGAGTCCAGCTTCTCCACTAGCCCCTCTTGTGGTTCCAACAACTTATCTGCTGACTCCACTACATTTTCTCTATAGAGAATTGCATCATATGAAAAATGTCCATCTGGTTCTTCTTCCTCTTACCTTTATGCCATGTATCCTTGTATTCACTTTCCTTGTCCTGTTTCTTTGGCAAGGACATGTGTTGGACATCACCCGGGAGAGCAGTCATCCCTGTCTCAACCCTAATCACAAAGAAATTTCCTAAGGCCTTTCCATAAAACACATTGCTTACTGTTCACTTCTGTTTATTCAACCTTCTAAAGTTAAGCAAATTTCTCTATATCCCTAATTTCTGAGAAGTCTCTTCATAAGCAAGTGTTGAACTTCATCAACTGTGTCTTCAGCACCTACTGAGGGAGCCATAGGACTATTTCTGCTCTAGCACGTTAATGTGGTGAGTTACAAAGAGAAATTTCCAGCGATGAGAAATTGCCATCCTTGTTCTCTGGAATAAGCCACACGTAGCATAATGCATTTTTAATAAGCTACTGACTTAGGTAAACATCATAACACCCTTCAGTACACTCTACACACAGGTATATTAGCAAAGTCAGCTGAGATTCCTCATTTCTTCTAAGCTCCCATGGAGTCCTTTAAACTTGTTCCCTGCTCTCCACAAACATGGTTCCTTCTAGACGTGAGGTCTGCTTTCACACACCAGGTCCCCACAGAGGTCTCCCCAACCCCCCCACAAAGTGCTGCCGGTCACTCTCTACCATGTATGACTAAGTGAAACGGTCATTCATTCACTTACTAGTTGTCCATCTCTCCCCATAGGATATAAGTACATGGTGAGCGCATGCATTCCCTGCCTTGTGTGCTTCTGTATGTCCATGGCCCCCAACACCTTCTGGAATATGACAGACGATCAACAAATATTGAAGTCAATAAGTGGAATGCAGCAGGGGGACTTGATGCGCAGGTATTTTAAGCAGTGGGAAGCTCAGATGGTGCCCGTGAGCAGGGGACCTGCTAAAGAATGCTGGGAGAAGCTACAAATCCCTACCAAAGCCTTGACACTGACACTCAGGTGTGGGTGACAGGGTGACATGTAGAGAGGAGAGACCTTGTTGAAAATTAGAAAACCAGGCATGCAGGCCACTGGAGATATCTTCCTCTGACAAACAACCATGAGCACTTCTTGGAGAATCCTTGCAGAAAGCAGCCACCGGCACACATTTCGCAGCCTTCACTCTGCACACAGAGCCTGGGGAAGGGGATACCTAGACCCACGCCCCCAACCTTCAGAGCTGGAACTTCATTATGTGTGGACGGCAACCAGTCCAATGGCAGGACAAGTGTGGTATAAAGATGGTCCCCATCACTAACAGAAGGAGAAAACGTGGGATCTGGGGATGTGCAAAAAGCCACCCGAATGGCTTCCCAAAGGCAGGGCGATTGGAGGATGTGAGGCTGGCAGCGTGGCCAAGAGAAGACGACCCCAAGCAAGAAGCAGGAAAGTTCCCTGGAACTGAGAGAGACCTGCTGCCCAGGTCAGAGAGAGGCTGGGAACATAGGCTGGGTATGCCCAGCATCACGCGCTGTCCATGCTGCAGAAGAGCACTCTGCTGAGTGTGCTTCCTGCAGGAGGGGCGCAGGTACAGGTGGGCTTCACCTTGGGCTGCATTACCAAGGCTAGCAGGGGTGGCTTACTGCCTGCCCGAGCACCCCAGCTGCACCCTGCAGCCCACACAAGAGGGAGGAGAGGGGTCCTCCCATTGCATGGAAGGGCCCCGAGAAGGGGGGGTATCATAAAAAGGCAGAGCCTGCATGCAATCGCAGGCATCAGTCGTGCTGAGGTCACTCTCCAAAGGGCTGCACTTGCTCATTCCTGCTCGAAGCCTTCTTCCAGAGACGAGAAAGGCACCAGGTGCTAAAGCTGCGTAACTGTGGTCAAGGTAACTGCCTGGTTTGGAAGGAGGGGTCGGGGAGGGGTAGGAGAGGGATTGGAGATGGATGGCGGGGGATCGGGAAGCTCCTACTCCCTTTTGCTGCCCACGGGAATGTGGTCTTCCAATCTACCGTCACCTGCTGGAACCACTGGACTTAGCCACCAGCCTTCCACTGGAACAGCCTCGGGCCGTTAGGAAGCCATCTCACCTTTCGCAGCTTGTGTGCTTCCCACAGATGCCAAGACTGTTAAAACACCAACAGCCTTTAAACCACATGAACACCCCTCCGCCCCTGGTCCAGCGTTCTATGTGCATCCTCACAGCTCAGATAGTGTCATCTATCCATTTAACAACAGATGAGACCATTGTGAAGGCAAGCACGAACCCAAGTGTGGGCTCATATTTTTCTCATGCTACCACTTCCTGTGGTTCTAGGAAGTAGTAAATCCTTGCCATGCGCATAGTGAACGCCTGACCATTGGCACGTCCGCCCCCTGCTTACCCTTAGCTAAGCTTGCAAGGTCCACGCACACCAGCCTGTTCGCTCGGTGCTGGAAGGACAGGAAGCAACACAGCCGCAAGAACCAAGGCCGGGCAGGCCATATGGATCTCTGGGAGGCCAGCACTGCTGGTCTGCACCTACCTCTCCTCTCTCTGCTGTCACATCTGGGGCACACTGGTTAATACTCCTCTGCACTCCGACATCCTGCATTTCCATCGGGGCAAAGCCCTGACCTGATAGTCGTGTTCACCCCCCTGTTCATGAATCTCTGATAGCATTGTTGAAGCTTCCTTCTACCTATGGTATTAAATCAAGACCAAATGAGAATCTTCAGGGGCCTTAAGTCCCCCAAAAGGTCGCTACTCCCCATATTTAATTCAACAAAAACACTATTATCCCCCAAAAATGGGTATTAAAAAATTCAACACATTTTGATTCTTCTTGACAATTTCTTCAATGCTTTAAAAAAATACATTCTTTCCGAGACCATATTTGCTGTCATGACTTTGGAGCTTCTGTTTGCCTCATACCTAAATCCCCGGTAAGACAACCCAGCATTGGACAGAGGGCCTCATCCCTTCCTAAGGAGGTTCAGCAGCCACTCATGGCTTTCCTCCTGCTTTTCTGTCCCCCAGTTGAGCCAGGTGCTGTCTGGGGTGCCATGGTCCCCTCTGACTGTGATGCACAGGTCCCCGGATCCATGGAGACTATTCCAGAAACCTGAAAATGAATCCACAGTGATCTAGAACCTATAGGTCCGGAAACACATCTTCAGAGGAGCTGAGCTCAAGCTTCAGAAAGTAGACAAGGTGAAAGAATTCGCAGCCACCACTGCTGCTAAGCGTGAGTGTCATTGACGGTGGCTGGCATGTATCTGGGGAGGCAAGCTGCATGGGCAAGGAACGTGCACGCCCTCCAGGCTGGGCTGGCCTCTGCCACCAGCGTGTTCTCAAACACCCCCACCGGTGTCGTGGCCCAGGCTCCCAACCCCATGGGGGCCAGCTACGAGCCACCATGCAGACCAGGACACTGAGGCTTGGCGACCGTCCAAGGGCCAAGAGCAGGGTGACCATGAGCTCAGGAGTGCCCTCCAAGGCACCTCTCTTCCAAGTGCGCCCAGGCTCCTCCCCTGTTCTTGGTCAACATGAAATTCCACCAAGAAGGCAAACACACACCTGTGCTGTTTTGGAAATGTTAATAGTATAGCACTCACACGGATACTCAGCATGCTGACTTCTACAACAGGACGGTGGGGGAAGTCCTGCCCAGTGTTTATGGGCTCAGGGGCTTAAAACAAATCCATCCTTTTAATGGCCCACAATTATCAAGTCATCATGAGAGGGGCAAAACGTCACAGTTTTGGTCTCACTTCTTAGGGTCACAGTCAGTGCCAGGTCATTGGGTGGACGGCACACAGTGTTGACATGAAGACTCACCCAGGTATTCCCAGGTATTTTTTTTAAGATTTTATTTATTTATTCATGAGAGACAAACAGAGAGAGGCAGAGACACAGGCAGAGGGAGAAGCAAGCTTCCTGCGGCAAGCCCAATGTGGGACTGGATCCCAGGACCCCGGGATCATGCCCTGAGCCAAAGGCAGGCGCTCCACCGCTGAGCCACCCAGGTGTCTCCCCCACCCCTCAAGATATTTTTAAAATCCATCCGGGGGACTGAACCACCTGAAGCATCACAGGGACACTGCTGACCTAAACCAAGCACTGTAACTAAAAGCAAGCAGGCCTAGTAAAATCCCAGAATCTCTTCCTACTAATGTAAGACTAGCTAATTTGAGATTACAGAAGCCATAGCGTCACTTTCTTGGCGATACTGTGCTTTCTGTGGGACTTTCTGCGTGTGTGTGTGGTGAAATTTATGTGCATATGAAGTGTTTTAAATGCCAGAGGTGTCTAATAACAGCAATAACATGACCCAGAGGTTAACAGTAGAAACCCACAGAGCTACTCGTAGAGGGCCGTCTCCCAGAGAGGGGAATGCGCTGAGCATTTGCAGATGTGCAGTTAGAGGTGGGAACCACAACTCTCCAAATTGGAGACATGGATCTGTCTCTGCTCCGTCACTACCAACCCCACCCAGGTAGTGAGGGTCCCACACTGCTGAATGAATGAATGAATGAATGAATGAATGAATGAATGAATTGGGGAGGGGGGTGACAGCGGCAGACACTGCACAGACTCTAGGCGCGCTCATTACCCTGGCCAGGTTGTGGGGGTGGAGAACCACCCCAGGCAGTCCAGCTCCTGCTGGGAAGGGCCTGTGCTGTGTGTCTCACCCTCCCACAGTCACGGAGCTGGATCAAGCCCTGCCTGCAGCAGCCACTTGCACTGAGGACTAAATCTCGACAGAGAAGAGACACAGCAGGTAGGAGGCTGCTGCTAGGATGGGCTCACTCAAGCCTTTTCTTTCCGACCTGATCGCCTGCAGACCTGGAGCCATCTAACTTTGGCTCCTACAGGATGATACACTCCTGCTTGCAATTTCGAGTCCAGAAGGCTGAGACCTTGGCTGGTTTGTAGGTGAACTGCACGGCACTTAGTGCAAAGTATTATTAGCCTAAATGTCTTCTGCTCTCAATGCTGTTTTTAATGGATATGTATTTTCATGCCACAAAAACCACACTGCAACTGGCAATGCAGGCTGAGAGAGGAGCCCAGGAAGCCGAGGACTGAGCAGAAACGACCTGGAGCTGGTCCCCGGCCAGCTGTGGGGGGAAGGCAGATGACAGTGGCCAGCTGAGGGTCTGAAAGTGCTGCGGGAAAGAGGCAGCAGGCCTCAAGGACCCTCAGACAGAGACAGCCTGTCCCCACAGAGTTAGAAGCTGCGGGCAGGGCAGCCAGAGTGATGGCTTGCACCCCACACAATAAACTCAGCTGTGACCTTGGGCAGGTCCCCTGCGGTGCTGGCCAGGCACATGGGGCATCATGGCTTCCAGCAGAGACATTAAGAATCACAGGGGATGTAGGAGTTGGGAAGCTCTAGATCTAGTAAAATTAAAAGTTAATTTAGGAAAAAAAATTTTTTTAAGATTTTTTAAAATTTTTATTTATTTATGATAGTCACAGAGAGAGAGAGAGAGAGAGAGGCAGAGACATAGGCAGAGGGAGAAGCAGAGGGAGAAGCAGGCTCCATGCACCGGGAGCCGATGTGGGATTCGATCCCGGGTCTCCAGGATCGCGCCCTGGGCCAAAGGCAGGCGCCAAACCACTGCACCACCCAGGGATCCCGAAAAAAAATTTTAAATAAAAAAAAATTTTATGTAATTTATGGGACAAAATGGCATCTACCAGACATTTATGGATGGATGAAGATTTAGACAGAAGGAAGAGAGGCATTCCAGGAGTGGGGTGGGAAGAAGAAACTGGTCTGGGTGAAGATAGAAGCCAAGCTCAAGGGGAGGATGGGGGGCAGGAGGAGGATGGAAAGGAGAGGGGAGGAGAAGAGGTGGGAGGAGGAAGGAGGGGGAGAGTAGGGGAAGGAAGGATGGAGAAAGGGGGAGAGGAGAGGGGATGGGGGAAGGGAGGGGCAAGGATGGGGAGGGTTGTGGCAGGGAGGGCCGCAGAAGGAGTGGCAGAGAAGCACCAGCAGGAAGGTGCTGCCCATCGGGCGTAGGGACCCATCACCAGCCTCTAGAGGGGTTAGTTGAAACCCGGGACAAGACTGACTCTCCAGGCTTGGGCATCCCCTGCAGAGGAGGCCAACTGGCTGGACAAGGCCCCCTGGGGCAGCCCAGTGGGGCTGGGGCAAGCAGGAGGCCAATGCAGGGCCCCTCCACCCAGGACCTCAGGCCTACAGAGCCCCAGCCCGTCAGCTTGGAGTTTGGTGACCTGGAAACAAGGAGGATGTCCAGTGACTCTGCAGGGGAAATGTTTGTGTTGCTCTAAAACAACATTTTAATGTTGCTTTTAATCCAAGGGCGCATGACTTTCAGGAACTCTAATTACTGGAAAGAGATGTTTGCTAAGATCTTGAAATTGTAATATCAAGAAACAGAAGAATCAGAAAATTATTAATATATGACCCGCTAGCCCATCATCCAGACCCCAGTGTGTCACACCCACCTCTGTCCGCCCTCACCCCTACACTTGTCTTCAGGCTGGTTCGGCGGTTGAGAGGATGGTACTTCTGCTCCTCACATTCCTCAGGCTCCCATCCTGGCTTCTCGTACCTGTGCCCTTTCTCCGCATCCAAACCCATGAATGCCGAGACTACCTGCCAGCCCCTGCCTCACGGAGGTGGGGGTGCCTAGAAAGTCCTCCCTGCCTGTCCAAACCCCAGCCGTGGCTGCTATTGGGTCTGCCTATAAGCACCTGCCCCACTTGGAACATGTCTTTTCTGTGGACGCCATGACTCACCACGTCCACCCTGAAGCCAGAACCAACAGCCCCCAACAGAAAGACAATCACATAAGTATTCATTTATAGAACCAACATCACTGAAGAGCTATTTACAGGTACCATCTTATATAAGATATTTTCCTGGTTGCTTAGTGTTAGAAAAATAAGAAAACCACATTGCAAATAATAATATACAGAGGAGGAACCACCACAGGACTTGGGAGGAAGAAGCAGGAGCATTTCAGAAAGATTGCACAAGAAAATTTGAGCTTGAAGTCAAGAATGGGATGGGTTGGGATGCCTGGGTGGCTCAGCAGTTGAGCGTCTGCCTTCGGCTCAGGGTGTGGATCTCAGGGTCCTGGGATCGAGTCCCACATCAGGCTCCCTGCAGGGAGCCTGTTTCTCCCTCTGCCTGTGTCTCTGTCTCTCTCTGTCTCTCATGAATAAATAAATAAAATCTTTTAAAAAATAAAGAATGGGATAGGTTTTGGATAGGTGGAGAAAAGTAAGAGTTTTCAGCAAAAAAAGTCCCATTTAGAGCCATGGAGTCAGAAAGCTCAGGAGGTGCTCGGGGAACCCGTCGGTCCGCCGACACACACAGTGCTGAGGCCAGGCAGGCATGATTCCAAGGGCTTGCAAACGTCCATGGACAAACAAGGCCCTCCACCCTGGTGCAGATTCCAATCAGCGACTCCCTGCCTGGAGAAGCTGGTCACATGGGAGAAAGGCCCAGGGGGAGGGCAGGTTACACCTGAGGAAGCCCCGGCCCTGCCCGCTCAGGTGCTGCAAGTCCAATCAGAAAGGCCAGGGGCCCGGCCCCACCCTGGGTCACCATAGCAAACGGCGGCCTAGACACTGAACCCTGGGCCCCCGTCTCCTTGCCTTTAAAAATAGGGGGAGGACCAGATCTCGCTCAAGAATTCTATGATGGTGATTACATCTTGATTTTTAAGAAAAAAAAAATTCTGGGATTAGCAGAAAAAACAAGTCTAGATAGCCGTTCATTTTGGCTCCATTTACAAGTTGCAATTGTGTTTATTTTTCTTGTTTCGGTGATGAAAGCTCAGTCTGGGTTTGCAGATCTTCATTTGTATTCAAACCTGGTCTTACGTCTCATCTAGGAGCCATAGGTACACCCGTGGGCCTGAGATCTGGAAAAAAACCGAAAGCCACCCACGTTAGTTACCGAGTCCTGGAACTCGGGTAGAGGGACCGGCAGGTGGACGAGCCCCAGGAGAGGCATCTGCTCTTCAGGAAGTGACCTCGTCAGGGAGGCGCTCTCCAGGCGCTAACTGGCTAGACCAGAGTCATCATCGGATAGGAAGATGGTCAGGGGAAGAAAGGGACAGAGAGGGAAGGGACCAGACGCTGCAGGCGTGGGGAGGGGGTGCTGAGCTTTCTCCTGTGGTGCATATCGCCCGCTCTCACGCACTGCTCCATTTTTCTCTGCTTCTGCCCACAGTTGTAAACTTAAAGCTCCCTTCGAAGCGGCAAAGATGCAGGGAGACTGTTAAGGAGAGTCCCAAACACATCCAAGGTCCACGGTCTTTATCTGGTGTGACTGGGACAGGTGAGGCCTCAAGCAGCAGGTATGGGCTCAGTCCAGGCAGGTGGGGGATTGGAATTCATGAGGCCCTCTGGCAGGTATCAGGGCGCAGTTGTAAAGAGATAATTCAGGCACTGAAGGATGGAAGTTCAAAGCCAGTGACACAGAGAGAAATCTGAGATACCGAGTTCAAAGTCGACAGCAGCAAGAACAAATTGCCCTGCGTCTGGAGCTGTGAATGAGGGCTCCTTGCAAGGCTCCGCCCGCATCTCAGGGCAGGGCGGGGCTGCGCGGGAGGTGCAGGCTGGCTTTGAAGTGTCCCCCACCCCCACCCCCACAGATGACTGCGAGGGCGCGGACCGGGCAGGCCGGGCGCGGGAGGAGACGGCATCAAAGACCAACTTGCGGGCTCCACCGTTTGCTCAGGGTGGGGCCTATCTCCAGTTACAGCCGCATAATCCACTGTGTTCACCACTGTTTGCTTAGGTTTAACGCGGAGTTAGAATTCTGGTTTTGTTTCTCACTTAGGAAGGAAAAAAAATAGCTTTGTGCAGAGAGGTTACTGAATAAAACTTTGAGGACTCTGTTGGCCCCCATAGGATGACTTTTGCCTTGCAATCTGATCCCTGGCAGGTTACTGTTGGTGGATAGAATTTCCAGGGGACTGGAAGACATCTCGGAAGACATTCTCGCTCAGTAGTAACCTGCCCTGGTAACCACAGAGGCGCTCCCCCACCCCAAGCCAGGCTGCAAGCTCAGAGTTTGGGGCGGCCCCATGGCCACAGTGTCCTTTTGTTCTCCCAGGAAACACGGAAGAGTGCCTGCCACCAACAAGGCATTGTGTCGGCCCCAGGCCGGAGAAAGACACCCCACAGGACCTTGAGCGTCGTGAAACTCCATGGAGAACTGTGCCCGTCCAGTTCTCAGACTTCTTCGCAGTGTGCTGAATGCTACCCACTTAGTTAAACAGAAAAGCCAAAGACCTGAACTAGAACATGGAGAGTAAATAGTGTGGGCCAGGGCCGGCCCCAGGAAGACACAGTTCAACACCACCAGGCAGTCTGCAGAGCGCTTCTCCTGAGGGGTGGTTGGCACCACGCCACCTGCAGTAAGAGAGGTGAGTCCCACAGAGGGACGTCTGGGGCCCACATGAGTGCCGGGCACCCCACACACAGGCACACATCCAGAGCCTGGGACAGCGTGTGTTCCCACTCACTCCCCCAGTGAGACCAGTGAAGACCGCTCCTCGTGGAGCGACTTCATGTCTGGACTTCCACACAAGCGTACCACCAAGCTAGAGCATCCGGTGTGAGTCCTTCATCTTCCCATCCAGACCCTGGTGCTCACATGAGACTCAAGTCCTTGCAGAAGGATGGGCCACCATTCCCCAAAATGAGGGGCTATCTCACACCAGTGATCTCACTCCCTGTATTATTTATAGTAAAGTAAACCATATAGTTACGTGAAAGAGAACTCGAGATGCTCTAGTGTGTGATGCATACGGCACATCCTCTCTCCACAAGTGTTTGTCAACCGTGTCCTAATCTATCTGCCATGGAGTCAGGAAATGACAGGAAGACAGAAAAATCACAGAAACAGCTCCTGTCCCCAGACGCTCTGCTAATCGAGGTAAGAAGCAAGGTGTATTCCCACAAAGAAATGTGGTGACATGCCCGCGTGGCTCACAACTGGCAAACTTCGTAAGGTTTCCAAGAGGAGGGGAATCGACACAGGTTGCAACGAGGAGGGAAGGAAGACCGCCTAGAAGGAGGTTCCAGGTGCTCCTGGGAGACTTGGGGGTTACGGCAGGTGGGGCTGACGTGGGGGAGGTAGAGAAGACCTGGTTTTCCTCATGATGCAATCTAGAACAGGAAAAGAGCTAGAGCAAGGATGGGAGGGTGTGGGGAGGGCTCGTCTGGGGCGGGGAGGGGTTGGGGCCTCAGGGAGGATGCAGATGCATCCTCAGAGGAGGATGCTCTCAGAGGAGCAGCAGCTTGTGCAGGCACCACCACAGCCCAGCACACGGCCCCATCCCTCCCACACCACCGGCCCCACCACTCTCAGGCTGCAGGGAACTTCAGGTACATCCTTGGCTGCTCACATAATCGAGCTCACATAATTGAGCACCAGTGAGTACCAGCGGGGCACAGAGACGTCACACAGAAGCCACTGCCACCAGGCAGACTTGGGCTCTAGGGACACGGGACGAGGGAGCAGAGACAGGAAGGAAATGGGTGCAAAGACAGAAGGGGAACAAATGCAGTGGGTCATCCGAGTCAGCCTTTTTCTGGCCGCTGCTGCATGACAGGTCACCATTCCAATGCTGTGTCCTATGGTTCCCTGAGCTTGCTCAGGATTTTGCCAGAAATGCACAAGTTAGAGCCCAGCCCGTCCTAGTCTTGTGTGCAGAGACAACCTGTGTTGTATTCGCATCTGCAAACTGGCACCGCTCCCACAGATGTCTCAGCAGAGGAGCGCCTTCCTCAATGCCCCGGGCTCCTCCTGGAGGGCATCCTTCCCTCTTGGCCGACACCTAATCCATCAGTGACACACATAGCTTCACTCCCAGAGCACAGCCGCTCCACGGCCATGCTCACGGCCATGCCTCCTGGGGGCCTGCATGCCTCTGCCCTAGGCCCTGTGACCTTGTGCCAAAGAGAAGCCAAGTCACCAAACCACAGAAGACAACCAGTGTCATTGGGGATGCGGAGACGTTAGAACCCTGTGTGCTGCTGGTGGGAAGGCAGGGGGAGCTGCTACTGCGGAAAAACCGCACTATGGCCCCTCACAGGACCGAGCATGGCTATCCCGCTTCTAGGTGTGCACAGAAGAGAGCAGGGACTTGCACGGATCTGTGCACAGCCACACGCACAGCAGCGTCATTCCCAGGAGCCAAGAGGTGGATGTCACGCACATCGACGGGTTGTTTAAGCACATTGTGTTTACTCAAGAGAACAGAGTATCACAGGCTTAAAAAGGAGGGAAATCCTGACACCCGCTCGGCAACGACACCGATGAACCTTGCGAGCATCACGCTGGGTGAGGCGAGCCAGTCGCCAAGGGGCAGATGCTACTGGGTCACCCTGGCTCGAGAGCCCTGCAGTGGATAGACTCACAGGGTGGGGAGCACAGATGCAAAGACAAAGGGGGAACAAAGCAACGGGTCGGGGCATCGGGTTTGCCAGATGAGAGAGTCCCAGGCTGGCGGCTGTGACGGTTGCACAAGGTGAACCGGTTCCATGTCAGCGTTTCCTTGAAGGTGATTAAACAGGCAAAGTTCATCTTAGGTGTATTTTACCACAATAAAAAATAAAGGGGAGAAGGCAGACTAAAGGTTTTCAAACACGGCCTCGACCTGCTTGCCAGCCCCCAGGTCTCCCAGGCAGTCCTGGCTCTTAGGCCCCCAGACACATCCTGCTGGTCCCCAGGGCCTGGTCGCCTGCAGCTGCAGGGCTGCTCCGTGGGCCCCAGGCGCTGACACAGCCCCTCGGGCTCCTCTCCGCAGTACATGCCCCCATCAGACCGAACACGGATTTCACTTGTTTGCTCCTTTACCGTCTGTCTCCTGAAATGAGAACATACGTTCTGTGTTCTGTGAGGGACAGATTTCTCCTCTTGTATCCCAAACACGCAGAACGGAGCCTGGTGCACAGGAAGCGGGCGATCCCTGACTCTCACATCTGCTGCGTGAATGAATAAAGGAATGTGTCGAGGTTAATTAAGTCAATGGGAGAACGAGCATGTTCTTTGAAATATTAGCGTTTTCTAAAACTCTGAATCCGTGTATATTGACATTTTCCTTTGTGTGAAGGTAACATTGTTTAAGAGAAATCCAGGAACGCGTAGGTGGCTCAGTGGTTGAGCACCTGCCTTCAGTTCAGGACATGATCCTGGAGTTCCCGGATCAAGTCCCACATCGGGCTCCCTGCATGAAGCCTGCTTCTCCCTCTGCCTGTGTCTCTGCCTCTCTCTGTGTCTCTCATGAATAAATAAATAAAATAGTTTAGATAGATAGATGATAGATAGATAGATGATAGATAGATAGATAGATAGATAGATAGATAGATAGATAGAAATCCATGCTTCTGATATGTATAGAAAGCACAAAAAAAAAAACCATAAATATCAGACAGAAAGTGGGTTTCTGAGCCTGTTAGCCATATTTGCTAGAAATCACTGCATCACCACGACTGTGTCACAAATGCACGTGAGCCTAAGTACACGCGTGTGCGTGTGCAGGTTAAGGAGGCTTTAACAAATTCAGCAGTAAGAAGTGGCTGTAAGAACCACATCTTCACTCTACATTTTCCCCACAGGTTATTTTTGTGACAAAACTGCCGACTCTGGTGGCTGCACTCCATCTCACAGGTTTCCGTAAGCTGAACTGAAGAACCGCATTTTTGAAGCTCTGCACACATTTGAAAGCCCCTCTTGAAAATGCCGATAATATTCAAACAAATAGCTGGATGTTTGGGAAGAGAATAGCATTCTTTTCCCCGGCAGCATTTTCTCCTAAACCTCAGCTGTCAACACGGGCGACGACCCCGCCTATCAGATGTCGCGGCCGTACCTGAGTCCCCTCGCCCACCAGCCACTTAAAATACTTCATTTCCTTTTAATCAGAATAAGCTCCGATTATCTCCCTGCAAACCGAGGCTGTTGTTTTCCCGGTGTGAACTGTCTGAAGCCGCAGCTGGGGCTGCCTCTGTTGTCTGCGGCCTGGGAGAGGCTGCTCCGTCCCTGCCGATCGTATGTGAGATACAGATACAGCTTCACATAGACAACAGAGGAAATAGTTTGTAGCTTCAGGGAACACCACGAGTTCAAAAAAAAAAAAAAAAAAAGAAAGAAAACAAAAAATACAAAAGAGCAGCACCTTTTTTGCCCAGAAAGGAATAGCTTCTGGGTGTTTTGCTTCCTTGGGCTTCATTCTAAATCGATGGTGAATAAAACACCAGCTGGCTCCCTCTCGGGAGCACAGGTATGTATCTGGGCAACTGAAGCAAATTTGGAAACAGAAAAAATAAGGTTCTCGATCAATGGAGAGTCATGGCGTGCATAAATGGCTTCTGTACTTAGGTAAACTGGAAGCAAGAGGAGAACACTTCCTGCCAAATCCTCCAGAAAAAAACATTTCTCTCAAATTATTTTCAAAGGGAGCAAAGCTCCTATTGCCTCCATAACCTGATTATGTGAGAACATAAGGACAGCCGCTCTGGGCTGGCGCCTTGGTCCCCGCAGCCCTGAGACACCGGAGGGACAGAGAGCCACGGTTTCCTCCCTGAGATCAACCCCAGGGTCCTGGCAGACCCTTGCCCCTTGGCTCCACAGCAGCCAGGGACCCATCAGCTCCCCACTGTCGTCTGTGACTCTTGATGGAGTTTAGCATCACCCCCGGGAGAAGGCTTTCTCTTGGTCTGCAGGGATAGTTCCTTTTTCTGTCATCTACCCAACGTGTGTTTACTTGGGGGAGATGATTTCTAGGAGCTAGAATCCCATGTAAGAATACTAGGGTTTTTAGGATAGATTCTTGTTTGCCAGGACGCCTGGGTGGCTCAGCAGTTGAGCACCTGCCTTTGGCTCAGGGTGTGATCCTGGAGACCCGGGATCAAGTCCCGCATCGGGCTCCCTGCATGGAGCCTGCTTCTCCCTCTGCCTCTCTCTGAGTCTCTCATGAATAAATAAATAAAATCTAAAAAAAAAAAAAAATTCTTATTTGCCCTGCGAGCCTCCCTGCCTCATCCACAGCCTCGGGTGGATTTCCCTGACTTTGGTCCTTTCAGTGGGGCTCACACACCCGACCGTGCTTTTTCTCATCACACCACCTGTGTTATTGGAGGGACAGGAACAAGGTTCATCTTCAGGTGAAACCTGTGGGTGATTCATTGGCACAACACCTGTGCTGATTCAATGTCGGCAAAGAAGTAGAAGAAAACTCTAACCCAGTGAGGAAATCCACCAGCTATGTTGTGCATTATCGTGACAAAGTTCTCGCCAAGAAGAGCAGATCAACCGAGCGACAGCTTTTCCTATGTCGTACCATTGAGACAAACATCCGCGAGCATAATGTCTTCCCCGAAGCTGCATCTCGGCAGCTCACTTGTTAGTACAGAGCTTTGGCTACGGCTCCTCGTTGAAATGAGTGTTTTTCAAGATTTTTTGTCACATCACTAATAACTTCACTGAAGGATCACATGTCTTTACTTCAAATAAAGCATTCAACCATGTAGCTAGCGTCTTGTTGACCTCACTCACAAACAACCTCCGACAGTTCAGTAGAAAGTCTAATTGTGTATCTCATGTCTTTACTCATGAAATACTTTGTGTGTTGTTAATTATCTCTCCACGGCTGTACAAGTAAGGAATATAAAAAGGTGTGTTTACATCTCTGAAATTATTTCATGAAAATACATGTGAACAAGGGCATGCACACAGACATGGGCTTTTTGCATATTATCTAATCACAAAATAAAATGATTGGCTCTCGACTTTGGTGCAGTTGTCCCACATGAGAAATCCTACTACGCGGTCGGCTCAAGGCAGTGAGCTCACATCTGCAGATCAAATGGCTTGGTTAGGTCATTTAAATATATAAATACTAAAGGTGGGTGCACCGTTACCCGGTCAGCCTTGCCAAGTTGTCCTCACTCCATGTCGTGCGGGATGCAGTTTACGGGGCCTTGAGAGCATCTGCTCTTCATATGTCCCAACCTGGGATGGTCGGGGTCCTTGAAGAGGCCGGAGCCTGGGGGACGTCGAACACCAGTGACGGCAGAACAGAGGGGCCGCAAAACTCAGCAACACATCCTCATGCATATGTTCTCTCATGTACTCCCTGGCGCTAAACCACTAACCCGCACTCCCCAAGCATGTCTTATGCACCTCGTGCTTGGCTGTCCTATGTTTAAGCTCAGGGAGGTCGTCCCAGTCTTTGCATCGTGTACACGGCAGGTGGGGGGACCCACCCTTATATTTGCCCAATTCTGTCATGTGACTTATGAACGTCGCTTGGAAAATTGACAGAAGAATCCTGGCCAGACCAGTATGTGGGGCAAAGACCATGCAAAACAGGCTCGACTTAAAAATAAATAGAGAGATAGATAGAGCAGCAAGCTGAAGTCTGTGCCAAGCGAGCTCAGACCCGTGGGGACCTCCCCCTGCTGCATACCGGACACGTCACCTCCGAGGTCCACGAAGCAGCTTTCGATCCCTCAGCTGGCTTTCCATATTTTCGTTTCAGAGTTTTATCGGTGTTAAGGTCTTTAGTCCCAAAGGAAAAAAAATACCACTGGATATACACATTTAAGTTTGTCAAGCATTGATTTGGCTTTCACTTGGCTTGTTACCCCACGGGAAGTGTCCGAATAAGTTCATTACCACATCAGTAAAGAAATACACACTGGATTCCATTAGATTTTTCTTTCTGAACCTGAGCCGCCTTTGAGTCCTTTCCCTGCATTGTCCTCACCTGGGCTGCGGGGTGGGCCATGGGGGACAAAGGATGCACCCCACAGCCTTGAAAATCGAAGCTTTATTTATCTCGGGAGTGATAAAGTCAGAGTTCTTTCACCGTCCAGAAATCATTTCAATGTTTTTAAAAAAAATTACTGGAAGTATGGAAAGCTCATCTTTATAAAAATTATTATACCTTTAGTTTGCTTCCTGTGAGAAGGTCAGAGGGCCTAGATCCAATTAATGGTAAAAATCTACTTCAGTGCACGACATAATTTAGTAGTGACTACATTTTATTATTCCCACCGTCTCGGAGACAAAAGCTACTACTGTGTTACATTATCCAAGCCTGTTCAGAGACTCACTACGTGGACTGAATCTCCGCACACACAGTGAGAGCAAATTCTGTGGTTTCTCTCATAGAATTTTGTTAACGGCAAATAGGTGCAGCGGCCTCATCTAGAAGCCGAGGGGTGACGCGGGCTGATCCCTCGGTCCCTATTCTCAATTAAAATGACTTATCTCGAACCCCGAGCAAGAAAGAAGAGTGCCGAGAAAATACCTTCCTTTCTCTCTGTTCCAGGGGTAGCTTTTGTGTGTCTTTGTTGTTTGTACCTCTGGAGTTGAAGTGGGTTTTCCTGCCTGGAATGGTTGGAATTCCTCAAGTGGCCGGAGACAGGGGACGCCGGGCATCACTGTTGGCAGAACTCTGCAAAGCTCAGCGACAAACCGCCGGTCCTGCCACTCCCTCCAGCTCGCAGACCAGATGACAGTGAATAACAAAGCGCCACCCCCAAGGACGGGTCATGCTCTGGGGATGACCAAGCATTTCTGCCACGGACCGGCCAGCGCGGGCTGCTCGCTAGCAGGGGCCGCCTGGTTTCTCAGACTCTCGCCCCAAGGCTGGTGGGAGCATGACATGGTCACACCCATGCCAGGGACCGGGTCAACCACCTGATGGTCAGAGGAGCCACCGGGCCCAAGGGCTCAGGTAGGGTGAAACCCTGGGGGTGGCAGGTGATGTGCTCAGTTGCCATGGCCCGGCCGCTTGGTGAGCCCGACCCACATGGTGTGGATGCCTGGAGGGCACGAGGGTGGGCAGCCGTGAGAGGGGCCCCTGGGATCTTTGTGAGTCCTGTCACACCCTCAGCGAAGGGGACACTCTGACGCGGTATGGCCGTGTTGCTCCCCACGGAGCAGCCGCAGGCAGGTAACCAGGGAGCTGCGTGCCCCCAATGCCCGACAGCCTCCCCACGTGCACAGCCCTTCCCGGCCTTCCTAGAGGACCATGAACGTCCCCAACCATTCTCTTCTGGACGGGACACAGGACCCCACAGCACCTGATTCAGGTGCCTCCCCCGAGGACAACAGGACCACGTGTGTCCAGGGCCACCTTTCTGTGAGAGACATTCTCAAACCCTGGAGTCCGTGATGGGCAACAGTGCATGGCCATGGGGACAGGCGCGGGGGTGGGGTATGACACATGGTGGGCCTCTGCGTCCCTCCCCGGCAACAGAAGGGCGCACCGGCCAACAATGCTGTAAACACAAGATGAACGCATTCCTCCTTCGTGACACAGGGCCATCCCTTTCCTCTCTCTCCCCATGGAGAAGAAGTCAGCTTTCTTCACCATCAGCCATCACATCCCGTCCTGGAGCCAGGACAAGGCATGTGCCACTCCTGTCAGTTTCACAGACCAACACCCGTGTCCTGGAGGCCTGAGGGGACAGGGACAGCACACAGAGAGCCAAGGCCCGCGGGGGACGCAGACAGGCAGGCACAGAACCTCTGCCTCTTTCATCTGTACTTGTCTTTGGTTCTGGCCCGGCCTGTTATCTGCTCACAGACGAAGGGAGCTAATATTAATTAAGAACAACTCCAACTTCTTTACGTATCTTATCTTCACAGGCGTAGAGGAAGGGATCAGGGAATGCCCAAGGTCCCGGAGCCAGCAGTGGCATGGCTCAGCCAGAGTATCTAGGGCAGGGACCCTGTGCTGCAAGGCAAGACACTACCTGGTACAAACATGGAGTGCATGGAACCAGTACCCGGTGACTGAGATAGTCAATGCCAAATAATATATTTTTTAAGTTTTTATTTATTTATTCATGAGAAACACACACAGAGAGAGGCAGAGACATAGACAGAGGGAGAAGCAGGCTCCCTAGGGGGGCCCATTGCAGGACTTGATCCCAGGACCCCAGGATTACACCCTGAGCTAAAGACAGATGCTCAACCACTGAGTCACCCAGGTGTCCTTTAAAAAAAAAAAAAGGATTTTATTTATTTAATGCTAAATAATCTAATAAAGAACTGACACCCCTCCTTTGAGAAACACAGGCCTCTCTTCCATGGGTGGGGGGGTAGGGGGCCCACCGGATATTAAAGTGTTAAAGACTTAATGAACACACAAGCTTACCTAATATTCCCATCATGGAACCCAACACCATTGGATTGAAGTATATTTTTCTTGACTATTAATTCCAGGGCTTGTCTACAATTTTAAAAACGATCAGTAGAGACCCTGCCCTTAACTAGCTGTGGAATGCGGTCATGTGGGTGCAGGGTAGCCCGGAACCCACACCAGGGAGATGTCCTTGTCATCAACATCCATGGCACCCACAGGAGCTTGTCTCCATCAGCTACCGTTCCCGGGGGTGCAAGCTGCACTCCTCCTCCCCAAAGGCAGAGCTATCCATCTAACCCGGACTTGGAATTTCAAAAGTAAAAGTGCTGAGACGGGAAGAAATGCAGACAATGAGAATGTCTCCCAAGACAGGCTCTGTTCACCGATGCTTGACTGATCCCTTCACACCCAGGGAAGGGAGGGTCCCACAGGACCTTGATGCATTCACTCCTCCCCTCCTGCCCTGCACCTTCGAGACATCTTCCCAAATATCCCCTAAGTCTGCTCCATCCTCTGTCCATGCAGCCCCCAGTGCAGCCATTCAACATCTCATGAACGAATTCATCTTTCCTCACTTAGATCTGTCTGCTGAGCACAATACACCTGACGCATAGTAGGTGCTCATTAAACACGCTCCAAAGAAATGGCCAAGTGAAGGCAATTACCTCCTGACCCACTTCCCTCTGGCATCCCTGCTAGCGGACTTTCTGAAGCTCTCATCCGTCTTAAGAACTGAGGGGTGAGAAATATTCTTCTCTGAGAAAGAATAGGCACTTCTTAATCTCAAAATAAATGTTCAGCAAAAGGAATATTTTTGTAAAAATAAAGGATAACCTGAGAGAACACACCATAGAACTGTAATTTTGACAACGGAATCTGCTCTGTTTGTTTGAAGCGTCGGCAGTATATATTACTCCGCATTAGCTGCCATGATAAATAGTGTTTTCAGATTCACACACATCAATTACAGCGTTCCTGGGCATTCAGACGTCTTTTCCTGTTCCATTTTGTACACAGTTCCTCTCAGGCTTCAAATCAACGCCTCTGAAATATTTATTCATTAATTGTAAATCCACGGTGGCTGTTCTTCACTTTAATAATTCTTGTGAAAACCAGGGAAACCAAATTTGCCTTCAGCAGAACATATTCATCAGACCAAATGACATAGGGTTTTGTTGTCCATCCAGATAGAAAGGACACTGGTAACATCAGAGGTCAAGGTAAATCTTAAACATGTTTTCTAAATTGGTTTGTCGCTGAGAGAGCTACAACTCCATAAGCAATCCCAATCTTCTGTGCCACACGTTATTCAGGGCCTCTATTCCTCCGCTAAAAATAAGTCACTAACATTTTAGCGTAAGTCACTCTTAGTAAACGACTTTTCTACGAGTAGATAGGAAGGATAAAAAGAAAAACGAGGAGGCAATGAGGCAAAAGCATCAGAGTTTTGCACTTAAAGACGCCCTCTCTCCTGCCTGCTTTGAAAATCAATATTGGGGAGGAAAGAGTCTTTCTGCTGGGACTGATGAGAACGGAGACTGGGGAAAAATATATAAATCCTAAATACCACCTTTGAGTTCCCACAGTTGGAAACACCATGCAAAAATCTAGTGAACTCTAGGACACTAGAAGCCCTAATTCCCAAATCCCATTTTTAAGATGGTAAATTAATGTTTTTAAGGGCCTGCGACAGGGCGCCACCTGGTGCCTGCACAGAGAAAGGTCGTTGCAGCAAAGGCACCGGCTCGTCGTCCCCTTTGTTAGCTCAAGTGACAAAAAAGTAGAAGCACAACAGTTGTCTGTCATCACGTTCGGTCCCAAAGGGCTGCCGAAAACAAACACGGACTGGAGATAAACGTGGAAATTATTCATCGTTTGGCCAAAACGATGTTGCTGTGGGAGAGAGTCCGTTCCGCTCTGCTAATGTCAACCCTGAGTTCCCGCAGTAAAGCAACCTCCTGTCCTCTTTCCACGTGGATGTATTTTTAAAACGATAAAAGCACTTCCCAAGTGAACATGCCAGAGGGACGTCCTTGTCATCAACAGCCGCAGCGCCCACGGGAGCTTGTCTCCAAGCTCCGGCCCGGGGCGCAGGCCGCACTCCTCCTCCCGCAGGCAGAACCGTCCATCTAACCCGCACTTGGAATTTCAAACACACTCTGGGAAAGAAGAGTGTCGGGAGCTCAGAGTGGAGTTTACTTTTCCTTCCCAGCATAGAAGCTCCGTCTGCGAACGGGACCCGCAAGGAGCGTGCCCTGCAAGCTTCCCTTCGCGGCCGCCCAGGCTCATCCCACCCCAGCGACACGGTCTGGCCACCGAGGCCGGGCCGACCCCGCGGATGGCGGCGAGTCTCTGCGTGTTCAAAGCCGTCGGCGAGCACAGAAGCTTCCCTCCGCCCGTCTGACCGCGTTGCTGACTTCTCCCTGACCGGGTCTCTAGGCACCCGGCTGCCAGGCTACCTGTCCTCCGCACACGCGTGGCTTGCGGGGCAGCATCCACTGAACCCCTCCACGTGAGCCCCCCACGGCAATGGGACCTGCACAAGAGGTGGCTGCAGATCTGTCACGCACGTCCCGAACGTTCCCCGCTCCCCAGTCTGGTCCTCAGGGCCCCTGCTCGAGGCCTGCCTCCTCCCTGAGAGCCCTCAGCAGTCTCTCCCACCTTCCCCGTGAGTGTGGCGACCTCCCACACCAGCTGCCTGCGAATTTCTGTGGGCTTCTTCTATATGGATGTTTCAAGTTGTACGTCATCCTCCCCATGACAAGACGAGCCTTCTGCATATCAGAGCTGTTTCTGGGGCTTCCGTGCCGAACGCCTAACACGGGGTTCAGTGACAGTAACACTGACAGCCGCGACACAGTCACCGTGCTCTCTGTGGTTCACAGACACATTCCCAAGGCAGACACTACCGTTCCCTTGACAGGGATGGCCTGGGACCCCGAGCACAGAGGCTGCAGCCAGGACTCCAGCAGCTGGGACAGAGCAGGCCCGTCTGCCCTGTGGCCTCCCCGCCCCTGCCAAGCGGGGCTCACCTGCATGCATGCCAGCCAGGGACGGCCACCTCATGTCCCTACGGGGAAGCCCGCTGATGACAGATGCCGCGCACCCCAGCCCCCCAGCCATGCCGGGTGCTCCGCAGGCCCACATAGGCAGCTCAGTGTCGGGAAGTGCCAGGCCTGAGGTCTGCACCGCTCTGGGCTGGAGCCTCTCCAGGCACTGACCATCTCCTACCTTGGGCCCCTGGCGGCCCCTGTCCAAACCTTGGCTTTTCCATTCCTGAAATTAGGTCCACTTTGCAGAGTCTGTGCTGCAGGTCACGTGTCTCCTTTGATGTCGCAGGTCACATGTCTCCTTCGATGCCTTGGCAACAGCAGGCTGGGTGCGGACTCTGGCAGTGAGTGGGCCTGCCCTCCCTCCCTAGCTGAGCCGTCTCTGCCCACACCCTCAGGGGGACAACAGACTTGATTTCCTCAGGATGCTCAGCATCCCTGCTGATTTCCATGGCTTCATACCTCATCTGTCCTGTAG
The DNA here is from genome assembly GCF_011100685.1 of Canis lupus familiaris. Taxonomy (NCBI): domain Eukaryota; kingdom Metazoa; phylum Chordata; class Mammalia; order Carnivora; family Canidae; genus Canis; species Canis lupus. The sequence goes on from NC_049237.1 coordinate 19,845,633, forward strand.
GAATGCCTGTCCCCTGCTTCCCCTGGGCAGAGTCAGCCTCAGCTCGGTAGGCATGCCCCACACTCACCGCGGCCTTCCCAGCCCCTCGGCACCACTTTCACCCAAGTGCAGCCTCATCTTCCTGGAGGCCTGGGGATGTCCCCATCCTGGTGGCTGGGCCACAAGCCCTGCGGGCAGCAGCAGGGCACTCTGTTACACCTGGCGGGCGTGCGAGTGGATACAGTGTGAGAGCACGTGGTGAGAAGGTGTGGGAGCAGGAGGGAGAGGGCTGGGCCCTGGCCCTGGGGCAGCGAGCCTCCATGGGCAGGCTGCTCCCACCCCTGCTTGCCAACAGAGCCCCCGTCCCCCAACCAAGCCCCTGTCTGTGCTGTTGTCTGGCACCCAGGCAAGGAGTAGCATGGAGGGAAAGAGCCTCCAAATGCACCCAGGAGAAGCACAAATCCACGCCGAGCACACCCTGTGAAGCCCCTTCTGTCTCATCCAAACCCCCCACGTGCACCCCCCATGGTACCCCCTCCATAAGTCCCACCACTGCCTCAGAGTCCCCGTCTGTGGGGGCACCTGCACTGAGGACAGGCAGCCTGAAGAGTTCTGGAACCTCATGCTGCCCCCATCTACCGGCTGCAGGAGGCCCCCCGGACCTCACCTGGTATTCCTGGTCCTTGAAGTGCCATCCAGCCACAGCCTCTGCTGGGCAGGCCTCCCCTGAGGCACAGAGACACTGCTCAAGCAGGGGGCTCCAGGGGGCCTGGGCCAAAACTGTGCCCACCTTCCCTGCGAAGTGACTTCACACTCCTTCCCCAAAGTGTAACTACGTCCACACACGCAACAGATGCTCAATTCTTGTCTTTTAATTTTAATTACCAATCAACCTGGGAACCAATCTGCTGACCCCATGTTACACAAGTGAATTCTGGCCAAAGTCACCACATGTAGAGGAAGAGTTAGGACGGCTGCAAGAATGCTGAGAACAGAAACGAGGGGAAAAGAAAGGGGAGCGAGCATGGGTGTTCGGCGGCCACCCTGTCAGGATGTCACAGCGGAAAGGGGTCAGGGCTCTGAGCTACATAGGAGCTCGGGGCGCCCAACCCACCTGGGCCAGCTCTCAGCTCAGGGCTCCCGTCTTCTGACTCCACCTGGACCACAGCCCGGCCTGGGGTGCAGGTGACCTCCGGGGGCCGGTGGACAAGCTGGGAACCCCCTTCACCGTTGGTGGGGGTGTGGGATGCTGCTGCAGCCAAGGAAGGTCCCGTGGTTCCCAAACACTGAAATAGAATTACCTCATGCTCCACCATTCCTCTTCTGGGTGTAATTCAGGAGCCGTGAGAACAAGTGTACATATGCATGTGCTCAGAGTAGAGATTGGAAGCAGCCTGCTGGTTTCCAGGGCTGGGAGGAGAGGAAACAGAGCAACTGCTGGCAGGGATGGGGTTTCTGTTTGGGGCAGAGAGATGCTTCGGGACAGTGGTACCCAAGGGCGAGTCGACAAATGATGGATTTTATATAATGTGAATTTTACCCGAGTAAAAAAACAAAAATTAGGCTCAATTTGCATTGTGTTAAGATCAAACATAACGACCCCTCATTCTTGTAAATTTGTTTTGGAATTCTATCATCTAATGGGACACAGCATGCCCCTTAAGAACCCAGAGCTTCCTCCGGGACCACTCTGGGGGAGCCATCCCTCCTGCTACGGCGCGGCCCCAGTCAGCCCCACAACAGCAGCTCTGAACCCTGGGCAAACCTAATAGACGGTGCAAGCTATCCTTCACATCGTATACCTAACACAGGAACAAACCCTGGGTCACAGAGCCAGAGAAACTCGGCGTCTCTGCTGCTAACGGGCTGCCGTCTGGGGTCCACTCGTTCCCAACACAGCCCGGGAGGGGAAGACCTGTGGAATCCCAAGCCGTATCACAGTGACCGGTGAGGCAGTGGTGTTCCCTCTGGTGGGAGAGATGAACGGGGCGGGGAGGGAGGCGTTAAGGAGCTGTGCTGGCTGCTCACCAGGGGCCAGAATGAGGACCTCCATAGGGGTGCAGGTTTGGGGTTTGGTGCCATGGGAGGGCTCTGTCCTCCCTCGGCCTCCACTTCATCTCGCTTCCATCCCTGGACACCGCAGAACGCTTAACTCCACAAGCCTCACTCTTCTCCTTCCTACAGAAGAAACTGGATTCCTTTAAAGCAGAGGGGCTGCGTCTTCTAAAACAGAAATTTCACTCCGATTTTTTGGCTGCACTTGTCGGGTCAACCTCTGTACACTGTGCCAAGTTCCGAGTCCTCAGACACTGTGCATCTCCCCCCATCAGCCAGCCCAGCGTCTCTGCATCTCCCGCGCTGGGGCCCATGTATGTCCACAGTCTGAACGCAATCATCAGGCATGGAAACGTTAGAGCCGGGGCAACTGCCATCCAGATGCCACTCTGCAGGGCAGGACGCTGGCAGCACAGCACCTGGCAGATGAGGTGCACTCGGCAAATGCCCACCCGACCAGAACTCAGTGCCTGCCTTCACGACACTTGCTGTCACTCTAAGTAGGTATGGAACAAGGAGGGGAAACAGTCTTCTGAATTAAATCAATTCTCATCAATATTTAAAGGAACTCCATAGTAAATCATTTTATGATTCACCCCATAATTCATGGGTCTATAGTCATTTTTAGGAGAGGCAAGCCTCTGTTATTAGCTTTATAACATCAGCTAGCATTTTCCCTGAAGCAAGAGATATAGCAGCATCACCCAGGGTTCAGTAATAATGCACTGTCATTATTGACAGTATTTTAAATGAGGCTGTCTTCAGCATTTGCAGGCATAAAGGTTAGTTTACAGAAGAAAGAAAGAGGGAGGAAGAGAGATGGAGACAGATGCTTGCCTAGAAGACTCATGAAGTCACCATGGGAGGTTGTCAAACACCAAGCGCCGGCACCGTCACAGCGATGAGCGTGTGTGTGCATGTGTGCATCTAGGGGGTGTCATTCTGAAAGTTGTCAGGCATGAGGAATTGCTCCAAAGGGAAATCCCAATCCCAAAATAACAGCCAACACACCCTGTCCCAGGGTGTGTGAGGTTCCAAGACAGGGGAAGAAGAACCTAGTTGCCTCTCACCCACTCAGCTTTCCAGCCAATAGTTCTTCCAAGTGATGGTGTAAGGAACTACAGGAGAACCTTGAGGGCAAAGTACATCCGGACATGAACAGAATCCACATGAGGACCTAGAGTAGCCCCCAGACTCCGCAGGTCACCCGAGCGGCTCTCCTATCTGCAGTCCCCTCACTCAATATCTCCGATAGTGATTTATTTTCAGGAGTTTTCTTGGGAGGCCTGGGTGGCTCAGTGGTTGAGCGTCTGCCTTAGGCTCTGGTGTGAGCCCAGGGTCCTGGGATCAAGTGCTGCATCGGGCTCCCCACAGGGAGTCTGCTTCTCCCCCTGCCTGTGTTTCTGCCTTTCTCTCTATGTCTCTCATGAATAAATAAACAAAATCTAAAAAAAATATTTCGAGAGTTTCCAATTTTTCTAACTTCTAGAGTGAGATGATGACAGGAGACTTTTTAAAGAAACATGGGCTCCATGCCGCTAATAGGTGACAGGTGTTTTATTTGTGCATGCACACACCAAGTACCCCCTCCATTTTGGGCATCAAAGACATCATCGGCGCTGGTCTGGGGTTTGCCATGGACACCACAGTAGCGAAGGCACTCTCAGGAATGACAGAGGGAAGGCAGGGAAAATACTTACCGAGTTTAACTGAATTGACGGAGAAGATAAGTTAAGATATCGTGTAAAAGCCTTGCCTCAAAGGAATGTGTTTGAGAAACCTGACTGCCAACCCCGCTGTCAGCCTCAGAAGACAAGCCAAATACTCCCCAAGACCCTCAGTACTGTAACTGCACATTCCTCGTGTACACACCGTCTTGAACTCTGAACAAGCGACTCACGACCCCAACGAAGTCACACCTCGGAGATGCTCTATCTATTGGCACTCGTTTCCTTCTGGGCTTGTCTTGTGGTTTTGTGATGATAGCCCCAAGGAACCACATGCATGTTGTACAAGCCGGACACGTGAGTGACCAGAGGCTCTTTTATTTGGGTCTCCTGCTGCCCCTACATAGAGACGTCATCACAGATAGGCTCTCTCTGCTCAGGATGAAAGACCCCCAACACGGCTGACATGTGTTTCTCTGGGAAAGGCAATGGGCAAACTTCCGGAGAGACTAATACAGAAAGAAGAAAAAGACACAGCTAAGTAATACTCATCATAAAAGAAGGAACCCCAGATATAACAAATAACATGATGTGATGTCCAAATTGAAAACTTGGACAAATGGATACACTCTTTGTGACTTATAAGAACTCAAAAATAAATAGAATTGCTGAAGAGTCTTCTCGCTATTAAAGAGGCCAAAGCACTCATCAAGAATGTTCCCAGAAAGAAAACACGAAACAAGGGGTTTTCACAAGTGAATTCTGAAAACTTTTCAAGACATGGATTGTTCCAATTTTACACGATTCTCCTTCTCCAGGGGACAGAGAGGGACTGCTCCCATCTGATAAGACCACTGCAAACTGATGTCGAATTTAGATAAGACCAACCTCATTCGTGAACGTATAACCCAAATCCTAAATAAAATATTAGTAAACCAGACCCAACAGTGAATAAGAAAATGCCATATATTTAAAAAAGAAGAAAAAAAAATGTAATATGTCCTGGCCAAGTCTGATTTCTTCCAGAAAAGCAGGAGTATTCTAACATCAGAAAATCCATGATCTAAAAAAAGAAAGGAAGGAAGGAAGGAAGGAAGGAAGGAAGGAAGGAAGGAAGGAAGGAAGGAAGGAAGGAAGGAAGAAAAAGAAAGAAAGAAGAAAGAAAGAAAGAAAGAAAGAAAGAAAGAAAGAAAGAAAGAAAGAAAGAGAGAAAGAAAGAATGAATCTGTGATCTTTGTTCCCCGTATCATCAGAGAATCCTACGGTTATCTCAATAGAGATGCGGTCAAACATCACTCAAGCTGAGAATAGAAAGAAATGTCTCTAACCCAGCCAAGATGGTGTGTAAAATACATGCCATGAACGTGCTTTTAGGGAGGGGGGATGTCTCCAGAATCAGCATCAGGGACTGACCAGCAGGGTCCCCGTCGCAGCCTTACCTCAGCTCTATTCTGGAGAGCAGGGCCTGCACACCGGGGAGATGAAAGATGGTAACGTCGCCAGGATCAGAAAGGGAGAGACAAAGTCATCACGAGCTGCAGAAGATAGAGAGAAAAGCCGGTGACACATGAAAAGATGCCCATTCTCACCAGTAATTATCTCAGTATAAACACAAAAGGTAGCATCATCCACTTGCTCCATTAGGAAAACCAAGAGTCCTGATGACACCAAAGCTGGGAGGGTGCCTGACCGACATGTCACAGAGCACAAGCTGACACAACCTCTTTGGGAAGTAGTCTGCTGTGACATGGTGATATGTAGTCTGGGCATCCTAGGACCCAGCTACTCCACCTCTGGGTGTGTGTCCCAGGGAGCCCCTGTGCCCGGCCTGGAGGAAAGTCCACGGAAATGCCAGCAGCAGGACAGTTTACATCATCAAAATGCCAGAATGAACTCAAATGTCCCCAGTGGTGGATGGACACACATGTGTGGCACATCCACACAGAGCAGCGTCCTGCAGCTACATAAATGGCAGACAGCAGTGGCACACAACAACGAAATTGCCTCGATTCACAGGCCTCTGAGAGCAGAGGTGGGCAAGGCCCCCTGGGACCATCGGCGCAGCTTCTGCAGGACATGTGGACCCGTTATGATGGTGGCCTCAGGCAGGCTCTCGGGGCCTTGGAGGATGAGAGGAAGAGGACTCGGGAACAAATCATGGAACTGTCAAGGGTCAGCCTGGGTTTCAGGCTCACACAGCAGGGCCAGTGATACAGTTTTCTGATATCTGAACACAGGAGAGGGTGGAGTGAGTGCCCATGATGGAAATGTGCAGCTGGTGGCAAGGTAAGCCACTCTCTAAAGAGGTGATGCCCATGGGAAAGGAGAAAAGACCACGCCTGCCGTGAGACGGGGGCTCTCAGACGGAAATGAGACAAGTGCAAAGGACCTAGGGCAGGCACACAGGCCATATGTTCAAGCCCATTAGGGAGATAGGAAGCTCCCAGGAGGCCAGGAGACTTGAGATGAGGGAGGGAGCCTGGCAACAGGAAGCATTCAACTAGGGTAGGTCCACCCTCCTACATCTGCTTGAAGTGCTCCTCCCCATAGAGAATCCAGTCTAAGAAGCACAGAGAGATTACCCTTTGGTTAAAGGCAAGAGTTACTTTTGTAACATGAATAATCACTTCCGAATTTATTCCTACATTACTGATTTCCCCCTCAGGCAATTTAAGTTACTACTTGTTAAATCACTATTCCAGCTCATTCACGTTTCTCTTTTCAAGCCTGAAATTCCAATTTATCAAATTTCTTCTCCAAACTAAGGTTTAAAAGTAGAGCAAAAATGCAATACTAATGAGCCAGAAATAGCATGTCGGTATAGTCACATCGAAATCTAAAATTAGATTTTGATCTATAAAAAACAAAATCCATTATTGTTGCCACTCGTTTTCGTCATCTTTCTCTGGGTCAAGCCCATTTCAAAAAAGAATCGTTATTATATAGAACCGCAGAATGCCTGTCCCACAGTGAGAACGAGATAGAGCAGGTAATTGAAGTCCACGGGTAATCCAGAAACCTCATTTCAGTTCAATTTCAAAACTTTCTGCCATCAATACTTTATTATATCTACTCTCAAGTAACAAAATTGGTTGATTTATGAACTTGGACAAGTTTCCTGGTACCTCTAAGACCTCTGGGTCCTCAGTTGCCATGTTGGAGAAGCTGCACGGATGATCCCACGCAGCCCCTTCCTGTGCTCCTGGGGCCTCACCTTCCTCCCATTCCATGGGCCCAACAGCTTGTGAAGGCTCCTCAAAATTCAGTTGCCAATGTATTAATAACTAAGATCCATTTCATTAAGCCTCAGATCCAGATTCACAAGTTTTCAGGCCACAGTAAATCACACTTAGGGGTAAAGCAATACTGGCCAATAACGTAGGATATTGTGACCTTATGGCATAGAAACACACAAACACATCGATAAAAGAGGGAGGCTAGCCAATGGCAGGGGCTGCAAATGCCTGGCAGGAAATACTTAACTAAGAGAAAGCTGTGTTTCCAAAAGAAAATGAAAGACCAGGTGATAACAGAGAAAATCCCAGATATAAGAGATGAACCCAGGTTTTCCAAGTGCAGCAAAAACATTTACAACATCACCAGGTACCAACCCCCTAGTGACCAAAGATTGTCAAATCGCCTTAGCAGGTGATATTTCTTTGTAGCTGCATGTGTTGAGTCTAATAATTACAAAATGTTAGAGATTCTTTCCCAAAAATTCACCTTCCAACCAACTTTGCTAGGATGCATTGAGTGGATAATGTAGGGAGTACGTCTGGACCAGTTTTTCTCAATCCTGGCTGTAGACCAGACTCACCATAGGGGTTTCTAAAACGCTGGTCCAGAGCCCCAACCCCAGCCAACCTGATTTCATTGGCCTGGGGTACAGCCTCAGCCTCTGAATTTAAAGAAAAGTCACAGACAGTTCTAATGTGAAGCCAAGAGTGAGAACCACTGAATGCTCAAAAGTCAGGTAGCAAAAGGGAAGAAAAATCACAGGACACAAGGACCAAATAGGGCCTGTGGGCTGATCTAATTCTAAGTCACTTTCTCCTTATCTTAAAGAATTGTCACCAAAGGGAGAAGAGGCTTCAGTCCTGTGGACACCAGGCTCCATTCTGCTACACGTGTAATCATATTTCCATTTCTTTCCTTCTAGCAAAGTTTCCTACTGTGCAAATGATTCAGAGGTTTCTATTTCACCAATCTACTCAAGATGCATATGGCTCGTTGTCTGATAGGCACGTTCAACTTCCTTTCACATGACCAAGGTGCTTGAAAACCACACTTCCTGAAGCCTGTGTTCTGCATTGCCGGATGACACTGCCACACCTCCATCTATGTGGGCAGTACAAAGCCCACTGGCTCCTGAACCTGCAACCATAAGCAGCTGTGTCAGCTACAGTTGGATTAAATTCTCAGCTTCAATATTTACAGTTACGGGGACCCTGAAACAAGGGACTGACTGCGTGGTTTTCACACTGACCAAATGAAGGTGCTTCTGGGGACACACAGGCTGGCTGTCATGACCACAGTCGCATTCACTAGGGCCATGTTTCTATCTGTGCCACCCTTGCGACATGATCAGAAGAAAGCCAAGATGAGCACAAGTGCACAATATGGGGACTCAGCCACAGCAGTTCTGTGGTTGTCTGATCAGTCTGAGCTGAGACTAAACTCAGGACCTCTCCTGTCCCTGAAGGAAGACACAGATCCATAAAATAAAAACGGCCCTTCATCCAGGATCCTCAATATGCAGGGGGTACTCACACACAGCTGGCAAGCCCCCTTCCATGTCCCTCCAGAGCAAGCTGTGTACAGACCCACATCCCACAGTGGACAACATTCCTGCTCCATCTACTTCCATCTGCCCTGTCCTATGAGTGGAACATCTTTGTGTCCTCAACCCTCTGAGATATTAAAATGGGAGAGTAAAGAGTTGTTTTATAAATATATATTGTTCTTATGATCGAAAGCAGTCACACATTAAAAAAAGAAACCAAAAAACCAATGGCCTAGAGTGCCGGAATGCTCATAAAACACAAGTAGGAGCACACACTGGTGACACATTCTGATGGAATATCTGATTAAGGAAATTTGAAATTTTTCAAAATAAGCATTCAATTTAATAACTATGTTCCCTAACATTGCAGTCTCATATCTAAGAGTTTTGTTTTGTTTTGTTTTGTTTTGTTTTCAAGAAACAAAGGCTTAGCACTAGGGGGCTCTGACACGTAGGCCATGTCCAAATGGTACTGCAGATAGCCTAGACCAAAATCAACCAACACTGAGAAAAAGTTGAAAGTCAGGAAGTAAAGATTGGCAATAGTTATAAGCGTGGTCACTGTATGTGCCTACATGGATGGATGGATGGATGGATGGATGGACAGATGGACAGATGGATGGACAGATGGATGGATGGACAGACCAATGGGCAGATATACAAACTTCTTGGCAGTCAAGGCAAAGTTGGATTGCATCATCCTTATTTGAAGTCAATATACCTGCTCGAGTGAACACAGAGTTTTCTCTGGTCCTAAGCAATGTGCTTCTGAATGATGTCATCGATGGGAATTTTCTTTAAAATGCAAATCTGAGCTACACGTGGCTGTTTCTATGTTGGCCTTATGGGCATAACATAGAAGCGTGACTATGTACCTTTATTTCTCTAGAAGTCCAGATGACACAGTTCAGGTCACATAGCCTCATCTATCTGTAAAAATGGAGCTAGCCATGGGTAAAGTGGAAAGGATTAGCACGCCCCTTGAACACACTCTATACATCATCACTCCAGTCAAGCCTCCCCTAAGAGTCACAGGGCAAGCTACTGAAACTGAGGGATATCTGGCCGTGCAGATAGCAGAGACTGTTTTATTGGAAAAGCAAAGGAACCCAACTTGTACACTGGCCATAATGGAGGGAGGTGACAAGTAGGAACTCCCCAGACAGATCCAATGTATGTGACCACACAAATAGTTTCCAGAAGCCATGAAGTCCTGCCAGATGAGCTACATCTAATTTCTTTATCTCACTATAACCAAATTCCCACCTACTCCACTGTAGGCATTTAATGTCTCTCTTGTGTTATATGTACCAAGAGATTACATATAAAATTAACCACTGAACAAGCACCTTTATTTATTTTAATAGAAGCATTTGAGATCATCCATCTAAGTGCCAAAGGAAAACCACTAAAAATGATTATTTGAGTTTGGGTAAAATCGCAGCTTAGATGATATTCTTGGCCTCCATTTGCTAAATCAAGGGCTTCTGGACCCCACTCCAGAAACACGAATGTAGGGCCCTACTCACCGGCATACAGGAAAAACACTCAATTTCTCTAAAAAAAAGTGTACAAACATTAGAGTATACATTAAATAGAAAAGGGGCTAGGTCTCAACATTAGTTTACCCCATTTCACATGGAGATTTGATAAATTAGAATATCATTTTTGCCCTCTTGGTTCTCATGATGGCATTAGGATAAAACGTCTAAAAAACCATTTAAAAGCTTAAATCAATATTAAGATCATTCAAATTGCCCAGTTAACAATTTCTGTCTACCGAGTCAAAGGTTGATGGTGGATACATAAATTCTATGAAATGTCTTGAAAGATTCTTGACTTTTTTTTTTTTTTTTCCTATTAGTTGGAGCGATGGGTGTTTTATAATTAGCACTAGGAATTAGAACCGGAGCAGTTTGCTGAAAGAGAGAGACAGAGAATGAGAGGTTTTAAAGGACAGACAAGCCTAGGCAGCCAACAGGATTTGGGGCCCTGGGCCATGATGGTGCCACTTGCACAGGACACGTCTCCAGGTGTCTGAGAGGCCCTCCACACCTGGGTGTGCACTGCAGGAGGCACCCGCCCTCCCAAGCCTGACCAGCCTCCAAAAGAAGCACCTGGAGAGGCTGAAAGTACGTGACAAAAGAGTAAGTCTTAGACCACTTCCACAGTTTCCTCATGCATCCAGTCGGGGTGACCTTGCTCTAGGTCATGGGGTTGGCTGTCACCTGTTTTCACAACCTTGCTGAATTTAAGCTGCTAGCTAGGAAAATCTGACTCTGGCCAAGATTAATAAGAATATCTCTTTTCAAAAAAAAAAAAAGTAGAGTATCTTTTTTAAGGCTGTCATGTATCTTTACATGTAAATTACTTCAAAAAAAATTTTCTGTCTCATTGGATACATTAAACAGTTATAAATTTACCCCAGAAGCAAAGCAGTATGCCCTTCTGGGTAGTGCCTGTGGGCTGTATTTTAAAAGAGCAACTTCCAATGTGTAACTTTTCCATCAATCATATAAACACACAGTTTATATATCCTACACCAATCACACCGTTGCCTCCAAGAAAAACAGGCTTCTTCCGAAATCTTTAGAAATCAGAAAACCCTGGGTGTCACTCTACTGTAGAATTTTGGCCTGAGATGGCACAGAATGGTTTCTCCCCCAAGCAGAGTTTCCACTTTTCCATAATTATATTTCAATCGCATATTTGGATAATCAATGACAGACCTAAAAATACGTATTAAACCAACAAAACTAATTAGTCCTACTGGGAATTCCACCAACAATGTCATCAAGCTATTCCCACCTTCTTCCCAGGTGAGCCGTCCCCCAAGCCCTTTGGCTTTCAGTATGGTGCCCAACATTCTCCTCCTTCATAGTCACCACCACAACCCACCCAGGGGCTCAAATTCAAGAGATCCAGGTCATCCCAATTGCCTTCTTTCCCCCCTCCACCTCCCCCACCACACACACACACACACACACACACACACACACACACCACCCACAGCAAGAGACACTGGCCTCACCCTGTCCTTCAGTTACGCAAATGCTTGTCCCATCTCTGAGCACCTGCTGCCCAATAAGATCTAAATTCAACCACTGTCTCGCCGTTGAGGTCTTCTTCTAAATCAGCACTAACTCGGCCTCTGCAGCACATCTCTTGTTTCCTTCCAAGCGCTGCGCACCGCCTCTCGGCATCCATTTGGTGTTCATTTGCTCGGTGTGGCTCTCCCCACAGCCACATGTGCCCTGTGACAGCTGGGGTGGTCTGTCCGCTGCCAAGAGTCAGCACCTGCCAGGGCCATAGGTGCAGCAAGCAGAGGCGAGTGTTTTGATTCTGATAAACATGCACAGCGCGGGTTGGACACTGAGGACCCAGTGGCCTAGAGACAGGATTCCCACCTGAGACAGAACTCTGTAGAAGCCCCCCAGATGTGGGGAGCAGCGAAAAACAAGGGGCCACTGCAGCCTGTGCACCCTCGGTACAGGGAGGCATCACTGTGGTTCAGGTTCCCAGCTGCTAGAGCTCTTGGGGCTCCAACCCAGTTGTGAAGGAGGCTAGGAGCCCCAAAGAGGGAATGGTGGCAACCCTGGGGCAGCTGCTGGGCCCCAGGGAGGCTGGAGAAGATGCTCCCCTGTACTGAGGCAAAGACAGCCTCAGGAGCCAGCGACCAGAGGCCTGAGCACGTGGAGTCGGGTTTCACATGGACTATTAACATGCTCTCCAAAGGTAGTTCTGTGTTAGTGGAATTGGGGGGCATTTGTAGTGCTCCCCAGAGTGTACACCGTGGGCTCTGAGAGCAGCAGTCTCTGAACCACACACAGCTTCTCTGCAAAGGTTCTCTGGCTTCCATCAGCCACCATGGGTTCTGTCCCTGTGGCAGCAGGACTGTGAGGACCCGTCCTCCTCTGGCTCCATCGCCAAGGGCGAAGCCAGACATGCACAGCAGGTGCCCTCAGCTCCTGCCCACGGGCTGCTCTGCCCATCACGAATAGGACATACTTCCACATCTGCCTGTCTGTCTGATGACACTCCTCCCAGGGAGCACCTAGCCTCCATACACGGAGCAGGCCAGAAATGCCAGGAGGCGAAGGCACCCCCTAAGCCCCCGTTGATGAGGAGGTGGGGCTGTGAAGGAGCTGCCCTGCTTCCAGAGGACCAGCCTCAAGGGCTCCACCAGGCCCTGCGGACAAAGCCAGGTAGATACCCACTGGCAAGCACACCCCCCACACACGCCCAGAGCACAAGGCCCAGCCTCTCCCCCTTCACTCACCAGGTCCCTGTTACATGTGCCTTAAAGCCCTACTGTGACCATCTTGAATTTTTTCATTGCTTTTGAACAAGGGATTCTGCATTTTTATCCTGCACTGGGCCCTGCAAACAACAGAGCCTCTCTGACGTGCTGGCGCTCCCCATCACGAGGCCAAGCAGGGCCCTCCCGGAGAAACCACCTGCACCCAGGCCCTCGTCTCAGGGCCACACTCAGGGGAACCCAAGCGGAGTCAGCAGAAAACACTCCTTGCCTTTCCCTGTACTCCTCCCCCCACCTCTGCTGCTTCTTCCATGTGTCCTTCAGACTTGGGTTATCACATCACCAGGTGTGAGGCCTGGACCCCAGTTTTGGCCCGCCCATCAATCAAAGTCTAGCCACAGCGAAGAGATTTGTACACACATGTGCCATGGGAACACAACATAGCAACCTTCTTGACACCCACTGACCAGTCCAAGAAGCCTTGCACCTCGGGACCTTCACACTAACTGCCCTCTACCCCATTCTAACTGTGTCAACCGCAGAAACACACACATGTGCTCAGCCTGCTTCTACATAGAGGAGGGCTGGGATACTCCCATAAGGATTCCTGGCCTTTCCAGGGATTTCGCACATGCTCCCTCTAAACCCAAACCCCTCGAATACATGTGAAGTGTCTTTAATTCATGTGAATTAATTTTAGAGCACAGTAGAAACTAAACTCGAGTAGAAACTGCACAGTGCCTTCACTACAGATGACTCAGAGAGAATTTCTAAACCCTTCCTGTGTGTCACGGTGTGGCCAGGGACCCTGTCCTCACCCCCTCGACCCCACTCACCCGCAGGGCCCGAGGATGCACCTTGATCTTATGGACATTCTAGAGGAAGAAGAGGTCTCGTCAACTACCCAGTACTGGGCCATTTCCCGGGACAGTGCTCAATTATCACCTGTGCCCAAGGAGCCTACCTAACACCTGAACAGACAGGAAACTGGCCGACAATGGTAGAAACAGTGGAGTTTTGTCTTTTCCTTGAGAAAGATTCCATATCAACCACACATCCACTGCCTAATGGTTAATGTGACTATTTCTGTCACTGAGTCCATTAATTTTAATGCATCATTGAGCACGTGTTATGGGCTGGCCATTATGAAAGCACAAGACACACTTGAGATATGGTTTTGGTCCTCAAACAGTTATGAATATCGTCAGGAAAGCAATTCATTTATACTCGAAAATTGTGGTTTAAGGTAAAAATCATATCCTTAAACAGACAATGTAGGCTGTAGAAGGACAACAGAAGTTCCTTGAAGACATCAAACATACTTTTACTTCACGGCCTTTGTACCTATGGTCCCATCTACAAAGTTCTTTCCCCTCAGGGACCTCCAAGTTTGGCTCACTCACTGCATTCAGGTCTCTGCCCAAAGGCCCTGTCTGCGGGGGCTTCTCAGAGCACGTCCTTGCATCCCTTGTTTGCCATCCCCTCACCCTGCGTGCACCTGCCATCCCTAACCTGCGCAGATTCCTTCCGTATTCCTAGGGTCTGATACCCTCCAGGTGAGTGCAAGGCCTGTGGGAGCAGGAACATAGTCTGCATCTGCTCACTTCTCTGTCCCTAACATCTACAGGATGGCCCCAATCACAATAGGCACATGACAAATATTTCTCAAATTAACGGTCGGTCAGGGGGTGCCTGGGGGGCTCAGCAGGTGAGCATCTGCCTTCAGCTCAGGTCGTGATCCCAGGGTCCTGGGATCGAGTCCCACATTAGGCTTCCCATGGGGAGCCTGCTTCTCCCTCTGCCTGTGTCTCTGTCTCTCTCTCTGTCTCTCTCTCTTTCTCTGTATATGTGTCTCTCACAAATAAATAAATAAAATCTTTAAAAACAACAATAATAATAATCTAAGGAGCACAGCCAACACATCCTGGTGACGAAACAGTTCTTCTACGCTTTCATTGGGCCTGTGTGCTTCCCTGCAGCCCCGCCCATCGTGGCAGGTGGTAAGGCCAGTGAGCATCCTACCCTCCCCTGGAATAGGCAAACAGCAGTGTCTGATTTCAAGGCCTCCCAGGACGGAACACAAGAATGACATCAGGAGAGCTGTCCAATTGGAAGCGCCATGCTCCTCTTCATCTCCCTGATGGAAACCGAGCTCTGGACACTGCCAAGGTGTTACTAATGCCTCCTTATTCTGAGCTTACCTTATTCCCTTCCCCCCTCCCACCCCCGTCATATAATTCTGCAAAGCTTTAAAACAGGAAAGGAACATTTGGCCATGAGATGCTTTACGTGATGTACAAATCCCCGCCCCCAGTCCTCACACCCCCAGCCCCTCCATACAAAGCAAGTTTTATTAACACAAGGCAAGTGCTCAATATAAAGAGAACCATGGGCATTAAAGCAGATTGTTTTATGTCTCTGACATGAATACTCCGGGTGGATGAACTATCAAGCCCTGGGTTTAAGTGTGATTAATGCCTAGTACTTGGAAAGCATCCAAACTTATTAAATCTGATGGAGTAAAACAGCATAACTTTCCCATATTATTTCCAAGAGATACGATTAGGCTGAACCGTAGCAGTGAAGGAAACAAGGACTGAGCTGTGGTGCAGGGAAGAGGGAGCTCTGTTTTATTTACAAGGAATTAAGCAGAGGGAGTGGGGCATTGCAGCAAGTCTGGGCAGAGCTCAGTCACCTTGGCCCAAGGAGAAGAGTGAAGGCTGAACACGAAGTCGACACAAGCTTCCTGCGTATTCTCTGGCTTCTCCACACACACCCCTAAAACAGCACCCTGCCGGAAATAAAAGGAAAAAGAAAGTCTGATAAATGCTCCCTCCTCCCACCCCAAAGCGAATATATTGATAGGCTCACACACACGCATTACTTCACATCCCGGCAGGTCATGGACCCATCGGTGACGTGTTCCCAGCCTGCTGGAAGAGGGCTCTTTCCACGGAGTCCACAATCCATTGCACGGCGTGTTTATGCAGCACGTTTACAGCCCAGAAAAGCTTGTCTGAAACTGGCTGTCTACAGATTTGAGAGTTTAGGGATTGCGTAGGCTTCACCCTTCTGAGCCGGGTGCTTCTTAAACCAAGAGCAGTCGCTTGGTAAAGTCCTACAGCTCTGCTTTGAGCAAAATGAAATTCCAAGGCCACAAACAAACAGATGAACACAGGAGACTAGAGAACCTGCTGGGTGTGTCCCATGCACCAGGAGGCCACTGAGCAGGCCAGACCTCACCACAAGGGACATAGAGGAAGATGACAGTCCCCGGGGCCCCACGCCCAGTCTGCCGACACCTTACACGCTGGCCATCTAGACACCCGGATGCCTGGACTCGGAGTAATTATTTGAGAAACAGAAACATACAAAAACTCTTGTAATATCCAAGCCCATCCCAGTCGATGACAAATCTCAAGGCAACTCTGAGACGTGAGAGGGAAGACAAATGTCCCCCTCCCAGTCTCTTAACTGATAAAAGAATAACAAATACAAGGGGGAAAGAATCCGCTAAACAACAAAGCTTCAATTTATTATACATGCTCATCAATTTAACCCCAAAAAACCCTTAAAAGCCTGAGGGTGATCCGGCCCCTTTAATACGCAGGCCTGAAGCGCGCCACAGATCGAGGCCCAAGCCCCAGCCTGCTCTGTCTGCGAAGATGAAAGCCAGGCGAGCACAGGTGAGGGCTTTTCTTGAATCATCACCTGCGATTAAGCAAAGGAAAACGAAGAGGGGAAGCACTAAGCTGAACTCGCTTTATAAAGACATCCCGGAGCAGGTGGACACTTGCTGCGCATCGCTGTGGTGTCTGCTGACACACTCACTCCTCCACCCTGTTGGCTGGGCTCGCCGTGTGCAGACCACAGGCCACCGGTGGGGCACGGCAGGGGGCACCACACCCAACACGAGCACCTACCGTCCTCAAAATGTCTGTTCTCACTGGCTGCCCTTCTGTTGGAAACGCGGTCCCTAACAAGACATGTTCACACGAGACCTGAGTGTAAGTCTACCCATGAGGTCTCCTGAGACTCCGGCCCACAATGCCATTCAGTGTGTGTGAAAGTTGCTAAGACACCGTAAATCTCAGATGTCCTTGTTATGAGAGGAAAAAAAAAAATCACATGACTGTGCAATGGGATGACTGTCAAGTAGACTTATTGTGGTTGGTGAATGTCTGATATGGGTCAAATCCCCCCCAAAAAACCCACTAAGTAAATAAATAAATAAAAGCATTTTCATTTCATATCATCCTCCACCAACCTTCCACTTTCTGTGATTATTAGCATCTTTCCAAACAGCAGAAGAGTATTTGCCCATCCCCCAAAAAATCTCTAGACCTGACCCATTCTCCAGTAATGGGATTGTCACAACTAAGTTCTCCTCATCCTGGAAGAACATGGTGAGTTTGGTTAAAACAATAAATTAATAAATAATTTTTTTTAAAAATTGTTTTAAGTTTTAGCACTATGTCCTAGCACTCTGTTGTATCTCCAACTCATTTTAGAAAAGCTGCGCTGTTTGAAGGTGCCCTTGTCCACTGTGAGCCTGCAGGGCCGCTGCCCCCGCCCCCTGCTGCCCACCCCACCCCGCCCCGGGGGCACCCCCAGCAAGCAGCACACCCAGTCCAGCCACATGCCACGCAGGAAGGACAGTGGCGTTTCAAAGTACCCACAGATGCACTGGCTCTCACAACCTTTACAGTAAAAAGGAAACAGGCGGTCAATAATGCGGGCTGCGTGCTTGCATGCTGCCAAGCAGACGTCCCTGGGAGCTCAAACCAGGACTTCAAAAAGAAACCCCAGTTGCGTCCAAATGACGGAGGATGATGCGAAGAAGTTGCAAACATCACAGTTTGCTTCTAAAGACCATCCTGGAAGAGGATGGGAGGAGCGCGTTCCCACCTCTGTCGCAATGGTCGGGGAGCCTCTAAACTTCCAGGTGCACTCTGACTGTGTCCCTTTTTGTAAATCGATGACAAGAATCGATTGGAGCTTGCTTTCTGTTACTTGGAAGCTAATGGTGATAATGCTGCACTAGGCCAACAAAGAGAATAGCTGTTTTTGGCTTCTGGAAAGTATCTCCTCCAATGCTTTTTTTTTTTTTTTTCTTTTTAACCTCAATCAATGAAGAGAGCAGAGAGCAGCTCGTGTGCCATTGGGTAGAGCTCAGCCTCTCATGGGTCCCTGAAGCCCTGCTCCCAAAGTTCCTCAGAGGTCTGCACCCCTCGTCCTCCCTGCCTCTCGCATGGCATCGGCCAGACCTTTCATATCACCGCTGTCTCGGGCCCCTGTTTCATGCTTCCTACCTGGTTCCTGACTCTCAGGTCCTCAAAGCCACTGCAGTCTCATCCCCCACTTTCCATGTGCCCCAGAACAGCAACCCTTTCCACATCAGATCTATGTGTTGAGTGGAACAAAATCAGACCTTCTGGCTGGATCTGCATCGGTGGTTCAGATCCTGTGGATGTCCAACCTTTCTAAGAGAACGATCAAGAAACCCAAGGAGACCGTGTTTTCAAGAACCTTGCTATTCTATCAGGGAAGGGGACATGGGAACAGCAACATGCCTGATAAAACATGCTTGTTTTCCTAGAACAAGTAAAACCCACATATCCTGGTTCTCAGTCTGTTTGCCATCTTCAGCCTAATGCCATCCGCCCAGGCATGGGCACGGCAAAGATGCCACGTCACTCCCGCACCCTTGACGACAGTGTGAAAACACGCAAAAGAGCTGTCCTGGAAGAAAGGTGCAGCTCGGTGGGCTTTCCAGGCAAAGTGTCGAGGAGGGCATCACGGCTGCACAGTCCTCTGTATGCAGAAGAAACACATGTTTTACCCCCAACAGAAAGAAACATGTAAAATTTGTCAGCTCAAATGAAATGTGACCAAAGACGGTACCAGGTGACTCCCCTATGCCCTCCCCTGGGTGTGTGGGTCCTCACAGCACCCTGTGTCTTTCTGCAGCAGATGCGTCCTTGCCGCAGCTCCTGCTCCACACGGCCTCCTGCCCAGGAGACCCTTAGTGCTGGCTTGCCGCGGGCCGCGGGGAGCCAGAAGGGGGATGGAGGAAGGGGAGCCTCAACAGCCAGTGCCGCCTCCACCCTGTCTGCCCCAGCTGCCCAAGCATAGAGAAGGGCCTCGGCCCAGCCTCTGCATTCCCACTCAGCGCTCAGGACTTCTGCACACGGTCCTGTCAGAGCCGAAGGCTGCACCTCCTAAGCCCCCATAGCCTGGAGCTGAGGATGGCGTGAAAGTGGGGGCAGCTGAGGCCCACGAGCCCCTGTCCCTCACACTGTCCTGTCCTCTGTCACCACCACAGCATCCCCGCCCGGCTTCCCTCCTGCAGAGATGCTGCTGCGCTCACGGGGCAGCGGTTCTCAGGGTCCCATCACCATTCCCAGCAATCTGGGCTGGGGTACCCGGTCCGTAACTGGGGAGAAGGGCTTTGTCTCATGGAACTGGCCACAGGGCAAGTTCATGGGAGCCGCCTCCTGCCTCCTGGCCAGGTTTCCAAGCTGGAGCACACCAACCAGGAAGTAATGACAAAGTGGACCTGGCAAAGCGGACCTGTTCATATCAGCGTATCTCAAATATTTCATAAATAAACTTATACCAAACAGCCGTTTGCTGTCATCTGAAATTCTCGTTTCACCAGGCATCTTAGGCATCGAGTGGCGGCCCCAATTCCGGCTGCGCTGGCACCTGGCCTCGTCAGACCCAGTCTCCTCCCGCCTCCTCCAGAGCCCAGCAGGGGAGGGACAGGGATGGATGCGCATAGCCCCATCGAGGCCAGCGACTAGCACTCGTACACGCATCCCAGGAACGAAGTCATTCTGGAGCCACGTCACCAGGTCCTTGTACAGCATGGATCTCACTCCCCTTTCCATTCATGCAAAAAGCCAGTGTGCCAGGGCCAGGCTTCTAGGAGCGGCCTGGGTGGGTATTTACACGTCCGAGTTTACACACTCATTATAAGACCCGAATAGCTGTCCATCCGCTTGTCCCTTATACAGTCTCGGGTACGCTCACTCAGGCTGCGTCTGCTTTACGTCCATCAGGCTGTGGAAAACTGGCCCTTTCCACACGGCTGAGCCAGCGGAATGTTCTGGTCTGCTCACATGCTCCCCGGCAGGCCTCCTAGCCCTGGCGCCGCACTCCCGATGAGTGAGCAAAACGCAGACCTGGGTGCGCGGCAGAGCCTTGTGCGCGCGGTTACACATTAATGCGCCCTCGGAGCTGCACTCCTGCAGACTGGGCCTAGGTGCCTGGCCTGTGCTGGGGCTGCTTTGCACATGTTCTGTAGCCTTTCAAAGAAAGCCAGCTCCCCCAGGGGCCCCTCAGATGCTGGGGCTCCCCTCACTGAGCCTCCAGGAACCTGCTGCACACTATCTTTCTTAAAGGTTCATCCAGATTCTTGGGTTCCAGGGTGTATCCACCAGCTATTGAAGGTTAACATTCAACATAGAGACCACTGGCCAACTGGATCTTGGCCGTATCTCCCCACAAGCCGCGTGGTAACTGACACATGTAGGTGTCTTGTCATCTACCTGCCCAGCCTTTCCATCACCCGCCAGTCAATCTTCAGCTTTATCCGTTCGACAGACATTCACTGAGAACGGCCACGTGTGAGTACCATGGGCATGAGCGACAGTCCTGGCTGGCCTGGAGTGGCTCACAGGCTAGCGGGGGATGTCACAGAGCAGGAGGCCTCACCGGGGTGTGGGGGGCAATGCTGGTGAGCAGTGAGGGGCATAGAAGCAGGTGCTGGAGGGTCCCTCGGAGCAGAAAGCTGCTTCTGTGTTCAGGGATCAGAGGCAGCTTCTTCCAAGAGGTGACATGAGACCCACAGGTTGAGAGAGAGCTAAATGTGCAGACAGGAGGAAGGAGGCCTTTGCAAGAGGGAGAAGCACCTCACCAGACAAGGCAGGCAGTATGAGTACCTGCAAGCCATCTGCCATCCGTCACTCAGCAGCGTGCAAACAGGGCTGGAAAGGGCCGCAGAGGTGAGAGAGCTGGGGGCCTGGACACCAGCCTGAGAAATGGAGGCTTCCCTCGCCTACTCAACTCCTACTTCCTGACCAGGCACTGTCCTCATCCTGGGAATCCAGCAGGACGACACCCCTGCATTCCCGACCTCTCGTTCTAACCGGGCCCAAGGTGATGAAATCGGCAAAACGTGCCGGACTCAGAGTGGGATCAATGCTACAGGGAAAAATAAGGAGGGAAGAGGCACAAAGAATGTCCAGGTAATGGAAACTGGGACTTTTTAAATATTCATTTATTTGAGGGAGAGAGAGAATCTGAAGCAGATTCTGCACTGAGCACAGAGCCCAACATGGGGCTGGACCCACAACTCAGGATCACGACCTGAACTGAAGTCAAGAGTCAGACACTTAACCGACTGAGCCACCAGGTGCCCCAGAAACTTGGCATTTTTAATAGAAGACTTACTTCAGAGCAGTTTTAGATTTGCAGAAATGACACAGAGATGGTGCAGAGAGCCCCCTCGGGCTCCCCTATGGTGCCTCTACCACCAAGAAACTCATGTTGTTGTATTACCAGCAGAACCCCAGCTCCACCCAGACCTCACTGGCCCACGGACGTCCTTCTGCTGCAGGGACCCCCACCCCCAGGACACCCAGGGCCCTGTATCATCACTCCCCTTAGCCTCCCCTGGTCTGCACAGCTTCCCAGCCCTCCTGGCTTTGAGGACATTGGGTTGAGAAGAACCTAATGCTCCTCCACGGAAGCTGTCTGATGTTCCCAGGCTGGGGTTCTGCATTTTGGAAATGATTGCCCCAGAGGTGACAGGCCCTTCATGTCACATCATATCAGGGGATAGGATGCTTGGGTGGGGGGTGGGGGCTCACCAAATGAGAAGACAGACTCTGAAGCAAAGATCTGAAGGAGACGAGGGAGTGAGTCATGCAGGTAAACTGGAAGGGAAGAGTTCTAAGCCTGGGAACAGCAGGTGCTAGTGTCCTGAGGCAGGCATGAACCAGACATCTCAGAAAGAACAGGGAGGCCAGGGTGACTGGACACAGCGCCCAAGGGAGCAGCACCAAAAGAGACTGGACATACACAGCGGCCAGATTAGGGGCAATCTTGTAAGAAATGAGGATATTTTTTAAAGTTTTTTGTGTAAATGAACGACACAGAACGGTTTTCAACATGCCTGAGAGACTGGCACACACTTCCTCAGCTGCCGTGAGTCTGCACAAATCCCCTCCCAGTCTAGAGGCAGGAGACGCTGTGACCTCCACTCTCCCTGTGATGGCAAACGATGCTACTAAGGTTCTTCCTAAATCAAGTGCAGCTAAGTCTGTCTTTTCTCCTAGAAACTCAAGCGAAGAGTTCAGAGGGAATCAGGCAGTGAGTGGGGCACCCTGGGGCAGGGAGGCCTTGGAGTCTGGACTGAACTGGCCATTCTAGACTCGCCTTTGAGCAGAGGAAGGTAGTCTGCCAACACGAGAAATGCACCCAATGGTTGTTTCCAACCCTGATTATATGACTCCCACTTGCAGCTCACGTGAGACCCAGCTGCCCGTTTCCTATCCTTGACTTCACTTCCTTAGAGTGAATGGCCTGCCCTGCTGTCATTTAAGCTAGCTCGAATGGGTTTCTGGGTTTTGCAACTGCAAGAACCCTGACAACAATGAGAAGATTAAGTTGGCAGACTTGGGGTAGAGTAGAGGGGAGGGATGATGATGCAGGTAGACCGTCCATCCGTGCCTCTGATGCAATACTGCCCCATGGTGTGAAATAAGCCAGGGCCCACTCAGTGCCAAGGGTGCAACTTGCCATCACTTCCAGAAGCATTCAAGTTTTTAACAATGAATCCTGGAGATGTGACACCTTAAAGCTATGGAAGCAGTTCCGATGGGTCGCATTCCAGGCCCCTAAGCACATGGGTATGGAAGATAATTTTGAGCAGGTGAGCCTTTCAAGTGCTTTCACTGCAATCCTCCCACCAGGTGACTCTGTGACTACATACAGGTAAGCGTGGCTGTGACTGCACCGCAATATTATCATAATGCCCCTTGCTGTAGGCAGGAAGTCAGTGCAAAAACAAGGCATCTTGAACATTGCCAAAAGGGTTTAACTAAATCTCAGGCTTTGATCACAAATGTAACAAAAATATCTCACTATCAAACGATCTTGCCAATTTATTTTAAGGTAATATTTCCTTTGTACATATATCAAAGGAACTATTGGTACAAGAATCGAGAAATGTGTTAAAATAAATATTCCCCAAGCAGACCAGTAGAATCATTATGAAAGATGAACCTGCGTGGGTCTTTAGAGGCCTCCATATCAGTTCCTGGGGGGCAGTGAAGAGACCGTGGGAGTGAGCCCAGAAATGACTCAGCCCTCGTCACATGCCCAGTGACAGGAAGCCCACCCATTCACCACCCATGCCAGCTCCCAAGTGCACCTGTCTGAACACCAGCCTCATGAGAGTGCCCATTTCTGCATCTGCAAGAGGACTGCATGTTTACTCATCCCAGGGAGCATTCCCAGTTAGCCATGCACACTCTTCCCACAGTTACATCTATAGGTTCAGAAACATTAATGCATCTTCTCCCCTCTTCCTTCTCAGAGGGAGAAGCAAGCTTTCACAGGAAGTGGGAGTGTTCACACAGGCTGAGCCCAGGAAGCAAGGTGAGCCCCTGGAGGCTTGGGAAGATGCTCCCCTGTGTACACAACTGAAACTGAGCAGAGGCTGCTGTGCTTCAGGTTTAACTTCCAGGCAACGAGAACGGGACTGTGCTGCTCACAGGTGTTCCTTCGCCTTTACCTTGACCCTCTGCACTGGGCTGTCTTCTCTGCCAACAACATTGCGGGGACCATCTTGACACACTCATCTCCCCATTTCCCTTTATAGCAACATTACTGCTGTCTTGGGTTTACTTTTCAACTTCTAACAACGTAGTCTGGATTTTGGTGAGTTCTTGCAGACTAGAGCACTGGCGCCCCACGCCCCCTGTTCTTCCCTGCTCTATCTTTCCACCAGGCCTCGCTCCCCATATCCAGTACTGGGATTCTGAAAAACAACCCAGCACAAGCCACGGCACATGGGCCGTTCACTTGGAGAAAAATCACCTGCATTGTACTACAAAGCTGTGGTCATCAAGACAGTGTGGTACTGGCACAAAAACAGACACATAGATCAATACAGAATAGAGGGGATCCCTGGGTGGCACAGCGGTTTAGCGCCTGCCTTTGGCCCAGGGCGCGATCCTGGAGACCTGGGATCGAATCCCACGTCGGGCTCCCGGTGCATGGAGCCTACTTCTCCCTCTGCCTATGTCTCTGCCTCTCTCTATCTCTCTATCTCTCTCTCTCTCTCTGTGACTATCATTAATTAATTAATTAATTAATTAATTAATAATACAGAATAGAGAATCCAGAAGTGGACCCTCAACTTTATGGTCAACTAATATTCGACATAGCAGGAAAGACTATCCACTGGAAAAAAGACAGTCTCTTCAATAAATGGTGCTGGGAAAATTGGACAGAATTTTCATTCTCATGCAGAAGAATGAAACTAGACCATTCTCTTACACCACACACAAATATAAACTGAAAATGGATGAAAGATCTAATTGTGAGACAAGATTCCATCAAAATCCTAGAGGAGAACACAGGCAACACCCTTTTTGAACTCGGCCACAGTAACTTCTGGCAAGATACATCCATGAAGGCAAGAGAAACAAAAGCAAAAATGAATTATTGGGACCTCATCAAGATAAAAAGCTTCTGCACAGCAAAAACAAAAAAAAAAAACAGTCAGCAAAACTAAAAGACAACCTACAGAATGGGAGAAGATATTTGCAAATGACCTATCAGATAAAGGGCTAGGATCCAAGATCTACAAAGAACTTACTAAACTCAACAGCAAAGAAACAAACAATCCAATCATGAAATGGGCAAAAGACATGAACAGAAATCTCACAGAGGAAGACATAGACATGGCCAACACGCACATGAGAAAATGCTCTGCATCACTTGCCATCAGGGAAATACAGATCAAAACCACAATGAGATACCACCTCACCCCAGTGAGAATGGGGAAAATGAACAAGGCAGGAAACAACAAATGTTGGAGAGGATGCGGAGAAAGGGGAACCCTCTTGCACTGTTGGTGGGAATGTGAACTGGTGCAGCCACTCTGGAAAACTGTGTGGAGGTTCCTCAAAGAGTTAAAAATAGATCTGCCCTACGACCCAGCAATTGCACTGCTGGGGATTTATGCCAAAGACACAGATGCAGTGAAAAGCCAAGACACCTGCACCCCGATGTTTCTAGCAGCAATGTCCACAATAGCCAAACTGTGGAAGGAGCCTCGGTGTCCATCGAAAGATGAATGGATAAAGAAGATGTGGTTTATGTATACAATCGAATATTACTCAGCCATTAGAAACGACAAATACCCACCATTTGCTTCGACATGGATGGACCTGGAGGGTATTATGCTGAGTGAAATAAGTCAATCGGAGAAGGACAAACATTATATGGTCTCATTCATTTGGGGAATATAAAAAATAGTGAAAGGGAATAAAGAGAAAGGAGAGAAAATGAGTTAAAATATCAGTGAGGGTGACAAAACATGAGAGACACCTAACTCTGGGAAACGAACGAGTGGTAGTGGAAAGGAAAGTGGGTGGGGGGTTGGGGTGACTGGACGATGGGTACTGAGAGGGGCACTTGGTGGGATGAGCACTGGGTGTTATGCTATATGTTGGCAAATTGAACTCCAATAAAAATTAAAAAAAAAAACAGAAAACTAAAAAAAAAAAAAGAAAGAAAAAGAAAAGTCACCTGCAGCAGGTAAGAATGCTGAGCCTGTGACTTTCCTGCTGGAGACATTCCCAGCCCTCCTCCTCCCCAGATCAAGTGGGACAGGATTCCTCCTGGAGGATCCTCCTCCCCAGATCAGCTTAGGGTTATAGGTGGTGGGCTTGGTTCAGGGTTGGGGGCAACACAGCTAGAAAAACAAGGAGGCAATGTGGGAATAAAGAGCCACAGGGCAGCCAAGATATGCTTGCAAATACTGGCGGACAGCGATGCAACACATACAAGTGAGGGGTCCCTGGAAGGCTGTGAAATTACAGGCACAAGACATTTGTGAGATTGCTACCCCTTTGCATGCACACCTTAAGCCACACACAGCCCAGCTGGCAGAGGCTGGAGTCCCTCCTGTCTTGAATGTCAGAGTATGACCTCTAGTCAAATCGTGGTCCAACTACCCAGGCAAGGAAATCTCCAGGGAGCAGGCCAATGACAGCAGGGCAGAGGAGACACTGCCATCTGACCTGTCGACACTCCCAGAGGAACAGACCAGAGTCACAGTTACCTGAAGGTATCACCTAAAATGGCCAGTTTCCAAATACAAGTTACAAGATATGCAAACAAATAGAAAAGTATAATCCATCCTCAGGGATTGGGGGTGGGGGTGCAATCAATAGAAAGTGACTCCAAGTGGACCAAAAGTTGCATTTGACAAAGATTCTTTTAAAAGTTAGCTCTTGTAAATATGCTCAAAGCTTCAAAGGAAAATAGGTTCAAAGAACTGAAGGGATATGTGTTAGGCATGAATGAGCAGAAAAGGGAGGGAAAATGTGGAAATTGCAAATGGGAGCCCAACCAAGAGATGAAGGGTACAAGGCAGAGATGGAAATGTCAGCTGATGGACTCAACCACAGGTAGGGGCAACAGAAGAAAATACTCAGGGAGTGTGGAGGGGGACATAGAGACCTTCAGGCCAAAGAACAGAGGGAAGAGGACTGATGGAAGATGAGCAGAGCCCCGGAGCTGGCGTAGCAACATGTGTGTCCTAATATCCATGCAACAGGAGCCCCTCAGGGAGGCACGTCGAGGGAAGAAAATTTACTTGAAATATTGCACAAAAACATCCAAAATTTGGTTTAAAAAAAAAAAACACTATAGAGACCCAAGAAGGTCACCAAATCCAGGTGGGATAAACAGTAAGAAAGCCACACCAAGACAACAGCATAGTCAGACCACTGAAAGCCAAAGATAGACATAAACTCTTGAAAGCAACCAGCGAAACACGACCCATCACACAGAGAGGCGCAAAGATGTAACTGAAAACTGATTGCTTACCACAGACAATGGAGGCACTAGAGCGACATGGCCAATGTGTGTACAGAAAAAACTCTCAACCAACAGTCCTATAACCAGCAAAATGATCTTTTGAAACTGGTAGTGAAATAAAAATACTTCTAGATGCACAAAAACTGACACAACTTGCTGTTATTGAAATCTCCCCATCACTGCTGATAAAGGAAATCCTCTGGGAGGAAAGAAACCAATCCTAGAGAGTAACCCAGACCCATGGGAGAGAACGGAGCACGCCATAAATGGTAAATATGTGTATAAATACATGTTTTTCTCTTTTATCTATTAATTTCTTTAAAGGAAGATTTAAAGCAAATGCTACTTGTGTTGAGAGATTCTAACATATAGAATATATGTGTGTGCATAGGTAGCTTATCCTACATACTGCGCCAGAGCAGAATCACCTCTGTTTTACCAAAGGAAAGTCATTGTTAAAATGAAACAGATTGTAATAAGTTTATAATGCCTATGTAACCTCTGGAGCAATCACAGAATAATTTTATTTTTTTATTTTTTTTAAAGATTTTATTTATTTATTCATGATAGACATAGAGAGAGAGAGAGGCAGAGACACAGGCAGAGGGAGAAACAGGCTCCATGCCGGGAGCCCGACACAGGACTCAATCCTGGGACTCCAGGATCACGCTTTGGGCCAAAGGCAGGCGCCAAACCACTGAGCCACCCAGGGATCCCCTAAAAGAAAATCAGACAGGGGATCCCTGGATGGCTTAGCGGTTTAGCCCCTGCCTTCAGCCCAGGGCGTGATCCTGGAGTCCCAGGATCGGGTGCCGGGATCGAGTCCCATGTCGGGGTCCCTGCATGGAGCCTGCTTCTCCCTCTGCCTGTGTCTCTACCCTCTGTGTGTGTGTCTCTAATGAATAAATAAATAAAATCTTAAAACAAAAAGAAAATCAGACAAAGAAATATAGGTAAGAAATCAACGGACAAGGTAAAGTGCTCTACATAAATAGCTCTACGTAAATACGTATTCTTTTCAAACACACATGGTACATTTACCAGGACTGACCACAGAGCAGTCTCAATAACTTTAAAAATCATAAGGAGCAGGTTCTCTGACCACAGTGGAATTAGACTTTAAATTAGTAACAGAAAAAAAAAATATTCTGGTAAGTCCTAAAATACAGGGAAAGTATACTAGATACTTATAAATAACCAACAGATCAAAGGACAAATCATAACAGAAATGTAGCTTGAAGAGAATGAAAATGGAAGTATCACACATCAGAATCTGTGAAATGCAGCTAAAGCTGTGCTCAGAGGGAAATTTGCCACCAGCAACTCATCTTAGAGGAGAAGGAAGTCTGTACCCAGTGACATAAAATCCCAGTGGGCAACAGTGAAGCAACAGATACAGATCAGAGAAACCATGAAATAGTTCTTTGAAAAGATCAATAACATTTATACACCTTTAGCTACCGGGATCAAATAATACACATACCTCACTACTGGATGTAGATACCAGAGAAATTGTGGCAATTCCTCTTCAAAATAAACATATGCTTCCCACAGGCCCATCAACACAGTGGTGTACTTCTAGGAATCTACCCAAGAAAACTAAATGTGCCCACGTGAGAACTTTGATGTGAGGCTCATAACAGCAGTATTCAAAACATCTGTAAATTAGAAAAAAAAAATGTGCATCTACTGGTGAACAAACAAAATGTAGTGTTTCCACACAAGGAAACATTGCTCAGCAGTTAAAATGAATAAACCACTCATATAAGCAGTAAAAAGAGAGAAGCTCAAAACCATCTTCTTCCTGCAAGAAGCCAGGCACAAAAGGCAACACATCATATGATTCTGTTTACTTGAAATTGCAGGAAAGGCAGGACTCTGTACAGCTCAGTGGGTGGTGGGTACTGGGGTCAGGGGAGGAATTGACTCCAAAGGGGCAAGAAGGGATTGGGGGGCGGTGATAAAAGTATTCTAAAATTTTGTTGTGGTGGTAGTTGCATGACTTTACGCTTCTCAAAAATCAGCAAACGGTATGCTTTGAGGGAGTTGTCATTTATGTAGATTACACACCAGTAGATAAAACTGTAGTGTGTTTGTGTGTATATAACATAGAGAACGCGCGCATGTGTGTGCACACGCAAGCACGAGCCCTGGTTACTCGGCCCAGCACACCTATGCTAACAGAGGCACTCCCCCCGGCGCCACCTGATCTTTGCAGCCTGTTGGGCTGTTGCTGCCTTTCCCATGCCTACTCCTTGTAATCATACACCCCTTATTGTTTTCAGCCCCAAACCATTTGCCCCTCTTGACCCAGGGTCTTAAAACCCTATTCCACTATCTCTAGACATTCAAATCCCAGTAACGTGTGGAAACCCAACTCATTCTTCTTTTTGCATGTTCCCTTCTGATGCTGTTCACCCTCCTTCCCACCTCGACTCTCCAGCCTTCCTTCCCACGCTGGAAGCAATGCTTCCCTCCTCAGAGCTCTAGCCACCTCTCATGCCTTCTTTCTCGGTCATTGGTGTAATCTCTCGGATTTCCCACATGGAGGGGCTGCTGTACTTATTACTGCCACATTCCAAAACATTAACACAGGTTGCACTCGATATAGCCAGTTGTTGAGTGAATCTTGATTTTGTCACCTATGTTCCCTCCCAAATCTCTTGTCAGCTATTGACTGATCTCATTTCTTCTATCAGTTCCCAGCCTTCCCTCAGCAAGCTTCCTCCTAGCCATTAGACCCCTAATGGCCGCTTCCATTCCTGAGACACCTCTGGCCATTGGTCTGTCTCTGGCCCTCTTCCCCAATGCGGCCCAGCACTGTGGACTTTCCCAATGCTCAGCCTGCTCCCCGTCTCCCTGTAAACTCACTCACTCACAGCTCACAAACACCTCCCCGAGGATGGATTTCAGATCTGTGCTTAAACCCATCCATCCTGCAGCCAGCAATCTCCACCCTCTTCCTACTTGGCTTCTACCACCATTTACCTGGAATGACCAGAGCTGTGCATGTCATCATCCCCCCAAGCCAGCTCCACCGGCCCTTTACTCACTGAATTTCAAAAACATATTCTTACAGTGTATTCTCTGACCCCGATTATAGCTGCAAAGATAGGTCAGGCTCATCTTAGTCACTTTATTCATATCTCAATATGATTAAGATGGTACTTCACACAGTACTTTACACACCGTAAGCACTCAACAATATTTTTGAAATAAAATACCTTATGTTCATCCCTCCAGCCAGTGACTCTGTGATGTGCCCCTTGGAGAGCCATCCCTCTGGTGTGTCTCACACCTGAATTACAGCCACGGGTTATCGTACACATGCTGGTGTCCTTTAGAAACCCCCCTCTCATTTAAACCATTAATTCAAGAGCCGAACTTTGCATCAATCTTCTGAGCCTGAAAAGCCTCTCCTTTAACCGAAGATGTGGCCCACTTGTCCGACGTGGACCAGGGGCTTTTCCAGGTCTCTCCAGCACCCCCTCCTTGTTGTAATATCCAGCAACCTGTAATATCCAGCAACCTGCTCCTGTAATATCCAGCAACCTGCTCCCTTATTCTCTGAATCATTCTCATCCTTCACAATCCGGACCAATACCTCCCTCCATTGGGAAGGAGCCAACCACTCCAGGTCCAGAGCATTTATTGTCTCTACTGTTCTCACATATTTTAATATTTCAGATGCAAGGATTTTCTTCCTCTAACAAGATTATAAATTCTTTGACGTGGAGAGCAGTACTTTATTTGCAACCCTTACAACTCCCAGCAGAGTGTCAAGACAAAATAGGTAAGACCTACCACATCCAATTAAGTGATCATGTGGCCTCACAAGACAAGAATGTTGATGAACACATTGGAGAACAGAGTGCACTTCCCAAATCTCTCCACTTTGTCCCTTTCATATAAGTTTTACTTGGGATGCCAGATATTTTCCCAGAATTAACATTTTTTGTTTCTGTCATATTGGCTTTCCCAAGAAAGTTCTCAGGGTATAAGTTTTGTTTATTTAATAATTTAGAGGGGGGGAAACTTACATAAATGCTTGAGACAGTTTCAAAAAACTGAAAGATGAGTTTGTTTGATCCCTTCAAACCACCTCTGTGCTATAAAGAGCCTTATAATAATTAAATCCCATGCTCCCCTCAAAGACCACCAAGCACAATGTGAAAAATGGCCATGAGCAGCGGGCATCAGTTTAGGGTCTTTGAGTCGCCCCAGAGGAGCCCTTCATCTACCAGAGCAGCAGGGTCATCAGCCACATCAGATAACAAAGTGATCAAGGGAGACTCAAAAATACAAAAGAATCAAGCAGGGGTAACCCAAATGTATTCTCTTACATCTGAGATTCATGTCCAGCAGATCACTCCAGAGGAGATATTTACTCCTCACGACCTGGTGAATGTACAGTCTCGTGGCTACAGTCACAAACCCAGGGGATGGGATTTTGTAGGCTGGCTTGCACCCTAGCTTCTGCATCTCCTAGCTGTGCAACCTCAGGGAGCTCCTCACTCTGTCTGGGCCTTCATTTCCTTCTAAGGAATGGACATACTAATAATACTTATATGTTATGATACACACATCGCTGTACTTGATAAATACCGCCTACTAATGATGTGCTCACTGTTGTTTATGCAGACATTACCACATGCTTCTCTCACTCCATTCCACAGGTGTGCTCACTCTCACCCAGCCTCATGAAGTGCCAGGCACCTGTCTCAACTGGACAGGTCCAACCTTACTTTTTCCACTCAGATTCTGGTGCCCAGACCAGAAAAAGCTAGATGAGCACAACCCCACAGAGAACATTGTTTGAACAAGTCTTGTTTCTTAGCATTGGTTTCCTACACCTAACAGTAAGCCACATGGAGTCACAACAACCAAACTCTGAATCCTTGCCTTTGTCTGTATGATTGATTTTCTTTTTTAAATTAACACATTTGGTTTATAATTCCATTCAGCATTACCTTAGGGTAGACTCTCAATACCACCATCAACATCACTACACAGTCTAAACTACACAATCCTCCTTTTAAAATGTTCCTACTTAGGGGATCCCTGGGCGGCTCAGCGGTTTTGCGCCTGCCTTTGGCCCAGGGCGCGATCCTGGAGTCCCGGGATCGAGTCCCACGTCTGGCTCCCAGCATGGAGCCTGCTTCTCCCTCCTCCTGTGTCTCTGCCTCTCTCTCTCTCTCTCTCTCACTATGTCTATCATAAATAAATAAATAAATCTTTTAAAAAAATAAAATAAAATAAAATGTTCCTACTTACTAACTTGCTTTTTCTTGCAAATCTATGCCCACTCACAAGCCTTGAGAACCAGGACGTGAACTTGTCTTCTCCATCTTCACGAGGGATGAATCTGAGTGAAAGGAAAGTGACCATTTAAGTGGAAGGGGTATAATCCATAGTGCTCCATAAACCAAGCCTGTTCTCTCTCTCAAAGGGAAGACCCCAGATGCTCTGAAAGCCTCATCTCCTTTGAAGTATAGCACGTTGTAAGAAAATTGTAAACATATTTATGGTGAACATTTCCCCGTCTAGCATCTTGCCCGCCCCCACTCTATTCACACCTGCCTCCTCTGGCATCTAGACGAGCACTTAGGCAAGAGGGCTAGACACCCTTCCCAACCCCAATCCGAGCAGAGACTGGGTGTGCGAGCTGTGCCAAGCAGCTGAGAGCATTCTGATAGATCTGTGTATGGTGAAGATGGGGGCCGTGTCCAGCCCCATGGTCCTGCATGTAGCTGCTGAGTCGGGCCCTGCATGGTGGCCACTTTGTAGCTACATCTCAGAACCCCAGGCTCCCCAGGTCTCTGCCTCCTTTCCAAGTCTGGTTTTCAACATTCAAACTTGGGGCCTCCCCATATCTCTCCAATAAATCCCCTTCTTTTTTATCTTAAACAGTTATAATATCTACTGTCGTCAACTAACAACTTTGACAGATACAATGGCTGGAGGCCGAGTATTTGTTGTTATGAACCATCCAACATCTGCTCCCACACCAGGCCCCACTCCTCCTCCCCATCAGAGCAGTTTGCCACGGAGGGTACACGCCATGAGCCTGACAAGATCCCCTTCCCCATTCCCCCTCTCTGCTGGGGGGAGTCACCGTCTCTGGTCTCGGAAGATGACGGGCTAGGGAGATAACCCATGTGGCTGGGGCTCTTAGCCCAGGATTACATCCATTTTGTGTCCTAGAGATACTGAGAAGCAAAAGCAGACATTTTCTATGGCTCTCCTACCCTCCCACTCTTCTTCCCCTCCCCTACCACCATCACCTCAGTCAAGGACACTCAGCCCTCTAGTTCCTGGTCCACATTGAGCCCACTGCAGTCCATCCCCACTGGCCCTGCCCTGGAGAGCAGAGTGCTTGCAAAGGAGAACCCAGAGCAGTACGGTGATCGTGGCTGAGTTACTAATCCTCAGGACCCCCAGGATAGAGAAGCAGAAATGCCAAATAAGTCCCGAGGGGATTGCAGCAAGCAGGCCAGTGGTGTGCCAGCTGCAGCAGCTACACAGAAAACCCCGGGCGAGAGCCTCAGGAGAGGAGATGACCTGCGAGTTGTGGTCAGGACAAAGCACTGGGCAAGGCCAACTTAGGAACTAACTGGGTAACAGTTCAGATCCTTCTGACGTGTCCTCTGTTCCCATTCCATAGTCTGCAGTGGAGGCCTCAAGAAGAAACCAAGTCCAAGCAGAACAAGCCCAGCTAGAAACCACCCTCGAGTTCCCTGTGTCCAGCCTTTTTCCCTTTGACTCTGCCCCCAAAACAGATGTAATGAGCTCAGATCCATGCTCAAAACTCTGTGCTCACATTCTCAGACATTTCTGGAGGAGATACAAGTGGTTCAGCTGCTGTGGGGAGAAATTTAGCCATTTCTCAAAGAGCTAAACATAGAACCATCCGAAGACCCAGCAACCCCACTCCTGGGTATGTTCTCAGAAGAACTGAGACAGGAGCTCAAACAAAGTCCCCACATGCCCATGATCACAGCAGCACTACTCACAACAGCCAAAGGGTGGAAATGACCCAAATGTCTACCAGTCGATGAACGTCTACACGAAACATGGTTCATCCACACAATGAAAGTTTACTCAGCCATGACAAGGAACAAAAGTACAGACACCTGCTATAACACAGACCAGTCTTGAGAACAGAATGCTGAGTGAAGGAAGCCAGACACAAAGGTCACATATTGAACGTACGATCCCACTTATATGACTTATCTGGAATGAGTAGACCCAGAGACAGAAAGAAGATTGGTGTTGAAAACGTTTTAGAACCAAAAGAGGCAGTGGTTGCACAATACTGTGAATACACTAAGTGCCACTGAAGTATGTGCTTTAAAATGGGTACTTCCGTGCAAGGTGAGTTTCACCTCAATATGGGGAAGTAACATTCCCGTTATACAGAGGACCAAAGAAAAAGTGAGCTTTCTTTCTAGGGCCAAATTCAGGTTTGAGTCCAGACGCCTCTCCTAACCTCTGCTTAGAGCATCCCAAGCCTCCGGTTGGCAGTGGGGTAGGTAGTGGGCCTGGAGGAGCTCACTGTACCCCCGCAAACTGTGCAGGTGGCAATCCCATCTGAGTCTAGAAAACACAGGCCGGGCAGCAGGCCTAGAGGCCACAGGAGGTCGGCCTGGAAGTCACTTGGTTTGGGGATAGAGATTGGTTAGGACCTGGATGTTAATGACACGGGACAATCTTCTGTGTTTCCTATTTATGGTGATAACTTCCATAGGCGCCATCACAAAGGGAAGATGGGGTTTCTATACATTTCTCCTGTGTAGCTTCCACCTTAAATGCAAGATTTGCCTGTTTTTTTCTCCCTCCCTTTCTCATTTGTGCTTTGAATTATTTGAAATTTGTGCCATTGTGTTAACACATTTTTCCTCTGATGCCTTCATAGACCCATTAGTTTTCCAGTGTGGGGCAGAAGTATTTTTAGCCTCCTAATGCTATTGATTTAATTACTTTTAATTTGATGCTCTGTACTTGACATTTTTTTATCTTATGTTCAAAACTAAAGTCTTCATTATGTTTGCTCTAAAAAAAAATTGTACCAGAATTTTCTTTGATTATTAGTCAAATGGTGTCACTGAAGAAAAAACAGATGTCAGATATGAAGCAACTAAGTATCAAATAGATCATAATACACATGGAGGAAAATGCAAAGCTATGACAGCTACTACAATTCTGTCTTTAAATAAACTTATTCTTTTCCTTCCTAGTCAAAAATAAAAATGTCAATCTAATAGCAGAAATATATCAGCAGTGTTTATTATCTGCCAAACGATAGGGTTATAAATAAAAGCACTTCTGTGCCCTTGTAAAGTACGTTGACACCAGTAAATCATTATTCTGAGAAGCAGAATCTCATTCCCTGTGTGGTTAAGTGTCCTCTCCCTTCGTGGACTCTCTCTCTCCCTGGGCCTAGGTCTCCTAAATTTGTGCCTACCGCATCAATGTCCAACAACATACCTTACCCTTTACACAGCACTAACCTGCAAAGACGTCAACCACCATGAAGAAATTTTATGTTCTCTCGAACTCTAGAAATAAAGGTGGAAGGAAGTCCACCCTAAACCCGATACTTCCAGAAAGACTTTCAAATAAAAACCTAAAAAATCGGGGATCCCTGGGTGGTGCAGTGGTTTGGCGCCTGCCTTTGGCCCAGGGCGCGATCCTGGAGACCCGGGATCGAATCCCACATCGGGCTTCCGGTGCATGGAGCCTGCTTCTCCCTCTGCCTATGTCTCTGCCTCTCTCTCTTTCTCTCTCTGTGACTATCATAAATAAATAAAAATTAAAAAAAAAAGATTTAAAAAAAAAACCTAAAAAATCTTTCCTAGGAGGAATAAATGCTGCAAGGGGCAAAAAAACTACAAACTGAGAGAAATTAATAAATATGCAAAATATGTTTTAAGAAAGAAAACTGCACCAAACCTCTCCAGAATTTATTAAACTTTGAGAGAGTTCAAACAAAGAGGATGGCTTACTTCTTGCAATTTTATTTGTAGAAAGGTAGAATTTCCAAGAAACAAGAGCCAGTCTGTGTATCGGTTTGCTTTTTCTTTTCTTTTTTTTTTTTTTTTATGATAGTCACACAGAGAGAGAGAGAGAGAGAGGCAGAGACATAGGCAGAGGGAGAAGCAGCGTTTCCTCGTTTCCTCATCTGCAATAGGCGGTTGACATATTAATAAAATTGAAGCGAATGAATAACAGTGTTTCGAACACTATAGGGCAGGTGGCAAACAGTCTTGTTAGTGATTTGCTTCTTCTTTACAATTTCAAAGGCGTGATCTCATCTGACCTTCAGATGACACCAGCAAGGTTCATAAACACCTCGAGGTATCCCCTCAACAGCAGTGTCTCAGCGTCCCTTCGGTGGCCCGGGCTACACACAGGTGCACACTCGTTTCCTCGGCCTCCAAGGAGTTCACGCCCCAGGGGGAAAGATGGAGGTGTGAACAAATCATGACCAGAATAACACGGAAGATGTAAAAAAAAGGCTTTTCCCAGGTGAGGAAAAGAGGCCCTCAGTGACAGGGTGGCTTTTGAGGATTCTTTTCAAGGATAGCACTCATCTTTATTTTTTTTTTAATTTTTTTTTATTGGTGATCAATTTACCAACATACAGAATAACCCCCAGTGCCCTTCACCCAATCACTCCCACCCCCCCGCCCTCCTCCCCTTCTACCACCCCTAGTTCGTTTCCCAGAGTTAGCAGTCTTTACCTTATGTCTCCCTTTCTGATATTTCCCACACATTTCTTCTCCCTTCCCTTATATTCTCTTTCACTATTATTTATATTCCCCACATGAATGAGAACATATAATGTTTGTCCTTCTCCGACTGACTTACTTTACTCAGCATAATACCCTCCAGCACTCATCTTTAAACACAGGGGCAAGTGATGGCCAACACACGAGGTACACTTGCCACGAGTAGTTTTAAATTCTGCCTTGCATGGTGATGTGCACAAGCCAGGGCCCTCCCGGGGCTGCGTGGCTGCCAGGCTCGGCAGGCAGAAGCAGGTGCAGCCCCACAGTGGCTGTCGCCAGGACGTGCTCCTGGAGTCCGGCAGCCCAGAGTTCTGCAGACGACACACTTGACCACACCGAGAAACAGCCCAGTGCACCTGGGCAGACCTCTCCTGGGCGCACCCCCAACCCTGTTCCGGGAGCTAGAATGTCCAATCACAGCTCAAGCCATCCTCCCCCACAAATCCAAACCCCAGTGCCAAAATGAGTGGAACCCAATTTGAGCACTTTTATTTCTTCTATTCCCAGAAAACTCTGGCCACTTGTACTTTCCTGCTTTCTGTGGAGCTAATACTAGGTAATTTTAGGACTTGATTATATAGTTTCGTGCACTCTTCATTAGCTAGATCATTTATATTTGTCCTGCTTTGATTTAATCATGCACCATCACCGGCATCTTATAAAATCCTCAGGTAGCACCTGGCACAGGCTCCGCAGTTACTCGGGCCTAATTAGCTCGAGCAAATCTGATGGAAGAGCAGAGAGAAATGAGAAAGACACAAATATGATGGAAGAGAAGACGGGAAACATGCTTCCTCCTCAAAAACGGAGAAACAAAGAAAGCCTGCCCCTGCCCCCGAGAGACCCTGCACCCAAGATGAGTGCTTGCCACACCGCCCAGTGCAGGCCAGACCCCAAGCCCCCGCTCTCAGCACCGTTCCGCCGGGTCACCCACCATCAGGCTCCCTGCAGCATTACCAGCAGGATTCCTTCAAGTACAAAGAGCCAGTGACCTATTTTCTGAAATTAAACAAAAGCAGAAGCAAAGCAAGGGAGGGTGGCTCATGGGGCCGCTGGGGAGGCAGGAGGCCCCGAGATGCAGCATGTTGCCGCCACCACAGGGCTTGGGGAGGAAAACAGACCAAACCCATGATCGTCTGTGGGAGTGACATCAGAGGCCAAAGTGATGGCTGAACTATGCTGCTTCCAAAGACAAGACCCAGGGATTCTCTGTTGATTCTCCAGGTAAATCTGCACGGAAATTCCAGGAACACCGCCCCACCACCTGTGACTCTGCATTTTCAGCAGGTGAAGACAGAACTGAGGCAGAACCAGAAGCTACAGAAAGAGGGAGGACGTGTAGGAAACAGTTCCCTGGACACACTGACTGCCCTAATGACACCATTGGCTTGAAGGCAACCCAATACCTGTGATAGAAAACATCCTGACTTGCACGGCCCGTCAATTAAGGAACAAGTTATTTTCTTCTAAAAGCAACACCTTTCGCTTCTTTTCATTACTGAGCTCCTCCATGCCACCGAGCACTTGCTGCGCATGTCACCAGCTGTGTGACAGCAGCAGAGAGCAAGTGTTAGCAGCATACAGTGTCCCCGCATCGCAAACTACCAACCACAAGCATCAGGGAGGATGCCGAGCCACATGACAGTCCCACGTTGCCGTGGTGAGCCAGTGAATGAATGAATGAATGAACGAATGAATGAATGAATGAATGAGTGGGTGGGAGGATGAATGAATGAGGTGGCACGGCCGAGGAAAGTTGCACCAAGAAATGGGCGCTTGAAATGAGAAAGCCTAAATAGAGCCTGGATCTGTGAAGGAGCACCGGGTGTGCGATCCCGCAGGCAAGATGCCAGGGGAAAGATCATGGGGCAAGGGCAATTTCGGCTAGGACCAGGGAAGGCAGGGAAAGTGACTCGCAGCAGGAGCTCTGAGCACTGAAACCAAGGTTCGAGGCAGAAATCCAAGGATTCAGGTAAGTGTATTAGCTAGCTGCGCTTGCCATAACAAAACACTACAAACTACGTAACATCTCTCAGCGTGGAGGCCATGAGTGAGATCAGGGTCCACCAGGTTGGCTCCTTCTGAAGCTATAAGTGGGGACCCACTCCAGGGCACTCCCCCTGGCCTGCGATGACCCCCCTCACTGCCACCTGCTGTCCCCTGCTGTCCTCCTGCATGTCTGACTCGATGTCAGGGTTCCCCTTTCTGTAAGGACACCAGGCATACTGGATTAGGGCCACCCAGATCCTCACCTTAACCTGATGACAGCCGCAATGACCACTTCCAAACAAGGTTGTGAGGATGAGGACTTGAACACATGAATCTGGGGTGGCAGGGGTCACAATTCAACCCATGATAGTAAAGCTGTACCCTAACTTCCACAGATCCTACATCTGGAATGAGACCTGTGCACAGGGAAAGACAGAACCTTGTAGTATTTTGAGGGGTCCACACAGCGTTCTTCATCAAATGCTTCTTGGTTCATTTTTCTTGGCTAAAATATGAAGTTACTTTTTATTCACCTTTATTAAGGCTGGGATGTCACTGATCTCTCCCTATGGAAAACAGCAGAACTTCATTAGGTGAACATCTCAGTTAAATATGGAGGAAGGGGAGGAAGGGATGGAGACACTAGGTGGCAGGCATGGAGGAGGGCAGGTGATGTGATGAGCAATGGGTGTTATATGCAACTGCTGAACCACTAAATTCTACCCCTGAAACTAATAATACACTGTGTATTAACTAAATTGAAATTAAATAAAAAATTAAAGTATATATATATATTTATTTTATTTTGGTGGTCTCCATTTTTATTAAAAAGAGGCAATCCTCTGCTCAGCAAAGTTATGGTATATATTGCATTTGCTTCCTTTTGTGTTTCTGTAATAGATAAGGTTTCTAAGGTGAAAATGCATTACTGCTTTATTCTTCTTTTTGTTTTGACCCCCTCCATCTGTTTCTCCCACCCCCCCCCCCACCTCTGGCAACCACCAGCGTGTTCCGTCTGCGAGCTTGGTTGTTTGTTTGCTGGTTTGTTTTTAGATTCCGCATATAAGAGAGATCAGATGAGGTAGTATTTGTCTTTCTCTGACTTATGTCACTGAGCTTAATGTCCCTGAGGCCCATCTATGTTGTCACAAATGGCAAGATTCCATTCCCTTTTACAGCTGAGTATTTTTCTGCTGTGCCTGTGTGAGTGGTCAGCAATGTCTTTATCTACCAGGCACCAGTAAACACTTTAGTTGTTTCCATAGTTTATTATGAATAATTTTGTTATAAACGTGTAGGTGCAGACATCTTTTCAAGTTAGTGTTTTTGTTTTCTTTGAATACATAGCCAAAAGTGGGAGTGCTGAGTCAAATGCTAGGTCTAGTCTTAAAATTTTGAGGACCCTCCATCCTGTTCTCCACAGTGGCTGCACCAGTTTGCATTCCCACCAACAGAGCACGACGGGTCCCTCTTCTCTGCTTCCTTGCCAATGCCTGTTAACAATTTCTGATCCTAACAGGTATGAGGGGATATTTCATCGCAGCTTTGACTTGTATTTCCTTGATAATTAATGATGTTGAGCATCTTTTCATGTGTCCATTGGCCATCTGTGTGGCTTCTTTGAAAAAAATGTCTATTCAGATCCTATGCCCACTTTTTAATTGGGCTGTTTGGTTTTTGCTATTGAGAGTATGGGTTTGTTCTAGATTTTGGATATTAACCATTTATCAGGTATAGGATTGTAAATATCTTCTCCCATTCAGTAGGCTGCCTTTTAATTCCATGGATGGTACCCTTTGCTGTGCAGAAGCTTTGTTATTTGATGTAGTTCCACTCATTTATCTTTCCTTTTGTTGCCCTTGCTTTTTGTTACAGATTTTAAAAATCACCACCAAGACCAACGTCGAGGAGCTTACCACCTATATATTCTTCTACGAGTATTATGGTTTGGGGTCTTACATTCAAGTCTTTAATCCATTTTGAGTTATTTTTGTGTACCGTATAAGATAGTGGTCCAGTGTCACTGTTCTGCATGTGGCTGTCCACTTTTGCCAGCATTTTTCGAAGAGATTGTCCTTTCCTCATTATACATTCCTGACTCCTTTGCTGTAATTAATTGGCTATACACACACACACACACACACACACACACACAGTTTTATTCCTGGGCTCATTGGTCTGTGTCCCTTTTTATGCCAATACCATACTATTTTAATTACTAGAGCTTTGTAATACAGTTTGAAATCAGGAAGCATGACACCTACAGCTTTGTTCTTTCTCAAGATGGCTTTGGCTTTTCAGGGTCTTTTGTGGTTCCACACAAATTTTAGGACTGTCTGTTCTATTCCTGCGAAGAATGCCTTTGGAATATTTATAGGGATTGCACTGAATCTACAGATTGTTTGGGTGGTGTGGACATTTTAATATCTAAGTTTGTAACAAGAACTAACATTTACCAAGGACCACATGCCAAACATTAAAAGCTTCACATGCCCTTCTTATGGGGCCTCTTAGCAACATTATTAGAGAGGTCCTTTCATACTCTCCCTTTTTCATTCAGGCAAAAGGAAGTTTGGCTCACTCACCCACTTAGTGGCTGAGTGAGGACTCTGTCCCCATGGGCCAGACTGTCCAGCCTCTATGGCAACCTCACGGACAAAACAAAATTTGCTTTCAGAATCATGACCCAGACAAACTGCAAGATTCTCAGTCACACAAAAAGACTGAAGCTCGTTCACTGGGTATTGCTTTCCTGTAACACAAATAACAGCAGAGTTCATACCTTTAACAAGGACTTTCAAAGATTACCAGCAGATGGTTGAAAGGGGAACATTCTCCGTGTTCAAGATAAACAAGGTTTTATAGCAACCCACTTCCCAGTCACAGACTCCAAGACTAGGCTTCCTTATAACCTATGCCAGGTTCCCCCTCTTTACATTTGTGCAAATTTGTATAATTTTCATCTCCATTAGGCTCTGGTGGCCCATAAACTTTTAAAGATGATTAAGGTTCCTAGTTAAATCTTAACATTAAACCCTATGCCTCCAATTAAAGGAAGTTATTCATAACTGAATTCGTTGCTTTCTCTCCCCCTTGAAATTCTGACTCCTAAGAACAAAATAGGTATTATTGTAGTTATTACCCATTGTTACCCTAAATGGCCATGTATCAGGCTTTACAAGTGGATTTTCTTTTTTTCCTTTTTTCAAGTTTTTATTTAAATTCCAGTTAGTTAACACACAGTGCAATATTAGTTTCAGGGGGACGATGTAATGATTCATCATTTATACACAACACCTGGTGCTCAGCAAGACCAGCGCCCTCCTTCATCCCTGTCACCTGTTTCCCTCATCCCCTCACCCCCAACCCGCCCCCATCCCCTCCACTAGTCCTCAATTTGTTCTCTAGAATTAAGAGTCTGTTTTAGGGTTTGGTCCTGTTTTACCTCCCTACGTTAATCTGTTTTGTTTCTTAAATTCCACATATGAGTGAGATCATGTTGTATTTACAAGTGGATTTTCAATTCACAGGCAAAGTTTACTGGAGCTAATTTTGTGGTCCCAAGGTCACCTCCTTCATGGAATGAATATTAATAATCCCATTTCTCTATCATACTAGCTTCAAAATTCTATTTTATTTTATGAGGTTTGATTTAGAGGGCCTGATAGTACATATACTTTTGCAAAATCTAAACAATAAATCGAAGGATGGTATGACTCCACTTTCTAGAAATACAGCTTACCTCGAGGTCATAGTGAACAGTAGTACTGAGGATGTTCAGGTGTGAGGGAATCAGAACGGCCTCAGCACAGAGACTTAGGACAAATGTTAGCCTTGTATTATACCTAAAAATAGACTTTTCAAAGGGACTTGAGGGATTATATAGTCCAATATTTTCTAAAGTGAGGGACTTGAGGGATTATATAGTCCAATATTTTCTAAAGTTTTGTGAGACATTAGGTTTACAGAAAGTTAAAGTATATCCTACAAACTCAAAAGGGGAAGAGGATCGAAATATAGCAGGAAAGATTAGGAAAAAATGAGACCCTGGAGAGAGACAAGGAAAAACAGATTGAAAAGCATGAAAGAGAAAAGTTGAGTAAATTTCGAAATTGGATATTTAGACCCATTGGTTGAGTTTTAATTTTTCCCATTTGGATAATAAACATTTCTCAACTTCTATCACTACTATTTGGAACACTGACTATGTAACATTCAAGAACACTCTTTCCTTCCATGGAAGTAGCTTAGCACCTTTAATTCCCAGAGTTCAAAATTTTGATGTCTATAAAATATATCTTATTGAATAATAAAAAAGAGGGGGGAGAGGATCAACAAACAAATAATTTCAGGATACTCTGAGTTTAACCACATTAAGCAGGTTTCTTTAATGCAGAGTAGTCACAGTATTCTTCAATTCAGAGCAATTCACTGTGATTCTCCAAGAGGGAGAGAAAATGTTCATTGTTTCCCAAATTTATTTGACAATGAGACTCCTTTTTCACAGAGCATTTTACAGGCTCAAGGCACTCAAAAAAAGGTTAGGAGCTGTTCGTCCAATCGAATCCCTCTCTACTGAGGTGAAGACACGGGGAGCAGGGACAGCATGGGTCCCTGGACTAGAACCCTCCCGCTTCCCCGTCTAGTCCTCGGGGAGCAGCCCGCGTGCCCCTCCGTGTAGCCATC
Source organism: Canis lupus familiaris (assembly GCF_011100685.1). NCBI lineage: Eukaryota > Metazoa > Chordata > Mammalia > Carnivora > Canidae > Canis > Canis lupus. The sequence continues at coordinate 19,888,965 of NC_049237.1, forward strand.
TGTACCTCACCGTGCATCTTGCGCAAAGAGCTGTCCTCGTCTAAGGAGGCTCTGTGCGTGGTGTCTTTGCGCTCACACCACCTCCTGGCCTCGTGTCTCTTTCCCAGGCCAACACGTGGACTGTCACACACAGCCAAGGAACAAAAACAACTGACATTCACTGAGCCCCGAGCACGTGTCAGGTGCCACACTAAACACGTCTGTGAGAGAGGGGCTGCCACTAGCCCCCCTCTTCCAAATGAGGAAACGGCCTTCAGATGGTGCAAGGTCGGTAAGAAATCAGCAGATCCAAGCCCAGCCCAAGCACTTCATCACCACGCACCAGTGAGAGTGTCTCTCAGGTTAAGTACTCAGTAGATGTTGATGACGACGGGTATGAGAGACACGGGATGAGAACATCAGAAAAAGGTGTTACAAACAAGGAGAAGGCATTGGCAAGGTTTGGGGCGTTCACTCTCCAGTGTTGGTGCACTACAGGGCTGAGCTAATCATTAAAAGACCTTGGTTTTGTCCTGAGTCTTGCATTTCTACCTGGCCGGGCTTCTTTCCTTCTGAAATCACTCCACAAAGACTGCAGTCCCCTGTCCTTAATGCCTCTGGTTTTTAGCTAAGGTCAAATTCTTCAAGGAGGTAGAGGACACTAAATATTTCCCAGAAGAATGGTGACAAGGGAAGCCAGGGGCTTTATGCCATGAATTTTATCATTAAAAACCCTCTGTTTTTCTTTTAAGTGCTAAATTAATCAAAATTATAAAATTGGCATTCCTCCTCATTCTTCACTTACTATTCAAAGATGAAGAAGAAGGTTTTCTCATTTATTGAGCAATAATTATGATCTGTGACTACCATAGATTCAGAGCATTATGGTGGCTTTCTGTGCTACCCTGGACATAAAGTGTCCACGGTACTGGGCCGAGCCTCTGGGGGGTTAACACTTTAACATGCAGATATCAGACACCCAGGGCATTTTTAAAATACCTTATTCAAGATGTGCCAGATTTCTTAAGGCCAATTCACATTTCTGAGTGTGGGGTGAAGCTGGAGAGAACCCTGTGGCTGGAGGGATGAAAAGCAATACCGGAGAGACTCTGGAAGGATGAGCCGGGACCATTCTTTCACCTGGATGGAGCGCTGAGATGCCCTGTGCTCCCCGAGAACCAGTGGCTCACTGAGAGTAATAGCTGTGCCACCATCCCACGAGCTCTCATCTGCGATGCAGGATTTTTTCATTGCCTTCATTTTCATGCCCTTCTTAAGCTGGAGATCATTTTTGTTATGTTTTTTTTTTTTAGATTTTATTTATTTATTCATGAAAGACACAGAGAGAGAGGCAGAGACACAGGCAGAGGGAGAAGCAGGCTCCCCACGGGGAGCCTGATATGGGACTCGATCCCAGGATCATGCCCTGAGCCACCCAGGCACCCTGGAGACCATTTTCTTAAGGTGATGCAGGCTTCCCATCTTGAAAGCCCCCCCAAACACAAAAGCTTCTCTTAAACACATATCCACTGGATGACAACTAATGTAGAAAGTTCCACTCACTTTGTCTCTGAGAAATCTCATTTCTCCATAAAAGTGATCCCTGAAATTAATATTGCGCTTTCAGCTTTCAGAGGGACTCCACATCCATTTTGCCTCATCTCACAATATTCCCATAAGATAGTAAGTGTGGGCACCAGAACCACCATTTTGCAAGTAAAAGAGAAGTATGACCCTGTCACTGCTGGAGATGAAAATGAAGTGACCCACCAACCTGAGGGCACAGCAGCGACATGAGGACACAGCCTGAGCGTTCCGTGGTAATTGTTAATTTTGCTCGATGTGATCACAGCTTTGTGTTTACTTAAGAAAATATCCTTGTTCTGAAAGAGTATGTGCTAAAGCTTTGCAGTATGAAGCACCCTGATGTCTAGAACATCTATAATTTACTTTAAAAGGACTCAGCAAAAGTGGCAACGTGTCAACGATTACCGAAAGCAGTAGGTGATGCCTATGTACGCATGTCCATTATCCTGTTGTTTTTCATGTTTAAAATTCTTTGTGATAAATAAGAGAAAAAAAATAAAGTCATCCATAGTGCCTGGCATGTATCCTACAGGTATCTATGGATAAATTACAGAAGTAGATCTCAAGATCTAGTGCAGTTAACAGTGTTTGTTGGAACAGCAAGAAGGAAAACATGTGGCCTAAATTCCTGTACTATTAACACACTGCCAAGAAATCAGGATCAATTCTGCTTGAGTCCAGAGAGAAAAACACAGAATCTCTTTGCGTGGACAAGCTCTCCACTGTGTCAGCCTCTGCCTTGAGGAAGCGACAAATTCAAACCAAAGGCATGCCCTTGACAGTGACATTTCGGAGAGCCCTCAGAAGGCAAGCCAAGGCAAACAGTGCCGTCCATGAGAAGAGCCACTGGCCAGCCTTGCCCCTGGCCATAGCCGCTGGCTCCTCTTCCTGTTCCATATGTTTAATTTTGACCTTAGACCTGCCCACGGCCTCCACTTGTTTCCGCTCAACTTGCAAGCCCTTCACTGCCAGGCTCCCTCGATGACACTGCCTCCTCCTGGCTAAGGAGCTCATCTGGGGCGTTTTAAGCCAGGCCCCCCAGCCCCTCATTACTGGTCTCGTATCTCCTCCCAGCTCACACCAGCTCCTGGCCTCATGCCTCCCTCCTGGCCTTGCATCTCCCTCCCAGCTCACACCACCTCCTGGCCTTGCATCTCCCTCCCAACTCACACTAGCACCTAGCCTCGCACCTCCCTCCTGGCCTCCTGTCTGCCTCCTGGCTCACACCAGGTGCCAGCCTGTGCGTGCGTTGTGGGGCAGGTGTTGTGAGCAGCCACATTGTGAGCAGGTTCTCCACCACTGCACTCAGCTGGGCTGATCTGGGGAAAGGAACTTGAAACGTTAGTGTTAGAAGTATTCTGCGTACTTGCGACATAGGGACAGAAAGAGCCCCGCCATCCTTCCGCTTCATGAATTCAAGTGAAGGACACATGGATAAACCTAAATACACTTTTATTCTTCGAGTAGTAATTTAGGATGGTAATCACGGATGATGTACGGTGGACACCCGTCCCGGGAGGGCCAGGGTGCCAGGCCCAACAGTAGATGGCTCACCCTGCCGGTGCTCAGGTAGCGTGGGGCCAGTGCCAACGACAGCCCAAACCACTGAAGCCGAGTTTCTCAGGCTCCGGCTGGGCTGTGTCCTCTGAGGCCTCAGTCCACGGCTCCTGGGCGGCCACCTGCTGCCTCCTCATAGCCACCCATCATCTCCTGTTCATTTTACAAGGACATCAGTCAGAGGGCACCAAGGGTGCGTCCCAGGATGTTGCTTTAACTCACTCCTCTCTTTGAAGGCCCCATCTCCACATGTAGTACATTCTGAGGGCTGGGGGTTAGGGCTTCAATAACGTGGGGAAGTTGCCTTTACCTTCACTCTGAGACGTGAACAGAGACACAGAGAAGCTTTGCGTTCCAGAGATGAAGGCCGCACTACAGCCCCAGGTACCAGGCACTCATCATCAGAGCGACAGGTCGGGTGTGGCCATGGACACCTGTGTACAGGAGCCTGGGAGGATTCAGGAGTGGTAGGGGCCAGGCCCTACAGCAGCCACGGGTGAGAAGAGAAGTGCAGGAAGCAGTGGGCACAGGCGGCAGGTGATCACCTCCAGGAGGCATGGACAGCCACTACGGGGAGCGGCCAGGAGTCTGTCGCCCCCTGCATCCCCCTCCCTGTGCGGCCCTCTCCACCAGCCTCCTGATCTCCAAACAGCTTGTCCTCAGCTCCAGTCCCTCCCAAGTGTGGGCAACACTGGACACCATCCATGTTCTGAAAGCTAAGACACCAGGAAGCAAGAGGAGCAGAACATTTGGCAGGAGGGTGGCCATCCCCACACACGTCCAGCTGGGACAGAAGGGCCGACGGACCCCAGACATCAGGGCCTGGGTGACCCCATTGCCATGGGCACCCGTAGGGTCCTCTCCATAGATGCTCTTGCTGCTTTACCGTTGCACGGAAATGACTCCCCCACCTCCCACTACAAGCAGGTCACAGGAGATACCCTTCTCCTCAACCACTGAGGTTCACCAGAGAGCTAAGGACCTCTCGGTTCTTCCCAAGTAAACTACAACTTTAATCTTCATTGCTCGTCACGTTCAGCTCCTAGGTTAAAAACACATGCAGGCGGGCCTGGCCCTGCACCCTCACCCCTGTCCTCTCACCGCGCCCCATGCTCCCTGCACTGCTCTGTGCCCAGGGCCGCCCCAGAGGAAGTGCAAGTGGACCCTGCAACCTCTGGCCTCTGGTGCGTCCTCTGGGAGGCTCAGGCAGGCTACAGGTGGCGGAGGGCCAAACCCCCTAGGCTCAGGGGGTGCTCCTCCAGCTCCTGGGACCCTGCAGACAGCCACTCCTGCCCCGGCCCTGGCTCACCAACGCCTGCCAGCTCTCTGGGTGCAGCAACGCCCCAGGTTGTCTCCTGAGTTCGCCCCACACTGTAAGGAGACCCTCCTCGCAGGCTCTGCATCTGCCTATGTTTCTGCCAAAACCCTCACTGGCAACACGTCAATAAAGGGAAATAGGAAGAGATTTAAGCAAACAGTGTGTCCCAACCAACAGGCCATGTTCTCGTTACAGCCTAATAAGACAGAGTTTCAACATTTAAAACTTTGGCAAAGAGGACACCTGCACCCCGATGTTTCTAGCAGCAATGTCCACAATAGCCAAACTGTGGAAGGAGCCTCGGTGTCCATCGAAAGATGAATGGATGAAGAAGATGTGGTCGATGTATACAATGGAATATTACTCAGCCATTAGAAACGACAAATACCCACCATTTGCTTCGACGTGGATGGAACTGGAGGGTATTATGCTGAGTGAAGTAAGTCAATCGAAGAAGGACAAACAGTATATGTTCTCATTCATTTGGGGAATATAAATAATAGTGAAAGGGAATAGAAGGGAAGGGAGAAGAAATGTGTGGGAAATATCAGAAAGGGAGACAGAACATAAAGACTCCTAACTCTGGGAAACGAACTAGGGGTGGTGGAAGGGGAGGAGAGCGGGGGGTGGGGGTGACTGGGGGGGCACTTGACGGGATGAGCACTGGGTGTTATTCTGTATGTTGGCAAATTGAACTCCAATAAAAAGAAATTTAAAAAATAAAAAATAAAAATAAAACTTTGGCAAAAAACACCACAAGCCTTATCAACTTGAAGGGAATAAAAAGGTCCACGCAGCACCGTAGCATCTTCCCTGGCCCATGTCAAACACCTCGAGTGACATGCCCTTCGCAGTGGCACCTCCTGCAGAGAGAGGGGTCGTAGAGTGTTGGCTCATGAGGCCTGCCTGCCCTATGCCCGCCCCGGGGAAGGTAAAGCCCCCACAAGCCTGCTCCTCCACCCCTCCAAACCCAACATCCATCCAACCACCTTTCTCTACAAGCAGCTCAGAGACCAGGAGTCAGTTGTGATTTGATAAAAACAGGAAAAAATGTATTTTTTTGAAAATCAAACCTGGAAAGAAGCCGCTGCTTCTAGGCTAGAAATAATCCCCCGGGGGTTAAAACAACACAAAACAACAAAACCTATCTCCTGCAGGTTGTCCAGTCAGAAAAGAGACGTGTGTTCAGCCACAGGTCTCCGTTGCAGGCCTTCCGGGGACTCTCTCCGAATCTCGGAGGACCCGACACGACCTCGATGCTGCAAATGCTCTGAAGCCACTTCGGGGATGACACGCTCTCCACGCCGCCCCTGGTGCTGAGGGTTTTCTGACTTCCTTGCCTCACCCACTGAGGCGCTCAGGGCCGGGCTGGCCTGGCGCTAAAACCTCCGCAGCGAAACACAACAGCCCCCACCAGACCCAGCTTGGAAGCTGCTCCCCTGCACGAAGAACTCCTGGTGAGCAGAGCGCACGGCACCCGCAGCCTCGCCGCACCCCTGCACCCCACCGCCTCCCCGCGCCCCGCAGCATCGCCACACCTTGGAGGCTCGTCGCACCCCTGCACCCCGGAGCCCCCAGCTTCGCCACACCCTGCAGCCTCGCCATACCCCTGCACTCCGCGGTCTCGCTGCACCCCGGAGCCACGCTGCACCCCTGTACCCTGGAGTCTCGCCACACGCCTGCACCCCGCGGCCTCGCTGCATCCCGGAGGCTTGCCACACCCCACAGCCTTGCCTCACCCGGAGGCTCACCGGACCCTTGCACCCCGCGGCCTCACCGCACCCTGGAGCCTATAGCTGCCCTTCGCCCGCAGGCTCGCCTCTTTCTTTCTTCCTTTTTTTTTTTTCTTTTTTTAAGACTTTATGCATGAGAGACAGGCAGAGACACAGGGAGAGGGAGAAGCAGGCCTCATGCAGGGAGCCGGATGCGGGACTCGATCCCAGGACCCTGGGATCACGCCCTGAGTCGAAGGCAAGCACGCTTAGCCGCTGAGCCTCACCTCTTTTTCTTTTTTTCTTTTAATAAGTTAATTTTTTATTGGTGTTCAATTTACCAACATACAGAATAACACCTAGTGCTCATCCCGTCAAGTGTCCCTCTCAGTGCCCGTCACCCATTAATCCCCACCCCCCACCCCCGCCCTCCTCCCCTTCCCCTAGTTCATTTCCCAGAGTTAGGAGTCTCTCATGTCCTGTCTCCCTTTCTGATATTTCCTACCCATTTCTTCTCCCTTCCCTTATATTCCCTTTCACTATTATTTATATTCCCCAAATGAATGAGAACATATAATGTTTGTCCTTCTCCGATTGACTTACTTCACTCAGCATAATACCCTCCAGTTCCATCCACGTTGACGCAAATGACGGGTATTTGTCATTCCTAATGGCTGAGGAATATTCCATTGTATACATAAACCACATCTTCTTTATCCATTCATCCTTCGATGGACACCGAGGCTCCTTCCACAGTGTGGCTATTGTGGACATTGCTGCTAGAAACATCGGGGTGCAGGTGTCCGGCGTTTCATTGCATCTGAATCTTTGGGGTAAATCCCCAACAGTGCAATTGCTGGGTCGTAGGGCAGGTCTATTTTTAACTCTTTGAGGAACCTCCACACAGTTTTCCAGAGTGGCTGCACCAGTTCACATTCCCACCAACAGGGCAAGAGGGTTCCCTTTTCTCCGCATCCTCTCCAACATTTGTGGTTTCCTGCCTTGTTAATGTTCCCCATTCTCACTGGTGTGAGGTGGTATCTCATTGTGGTTTTGATGTGTATTTTCCTGGTGGCAAGTGATGCACAGCATTTTCTCATGTGCATGTTGGCCATGTCTATGTCTTCCTCTGTGAGATTTTTCTTCATGTCTTTTGCCCATTTCATGATTGGATTGTTTGTTTCTTTGGTGTTGAGTTGAATAAGTTCTTTATAGATCTTGGAAACTAGCTCTTTATCTGATACGTCATTTGCAAATATCTTCTCCCATTCTGTAGGTTGTTTCTTAACCGGGTTTCCTTTTGAGGCTTGAGGTGCGGAACATGCGACAAGACAGCATCACCTACTGGAGAGAGTGCGGGCAAAGACGCCAGGACACTCAGGATGTCCCTTGTCTCCTCACCTCTTGGTTTCTCCAGCTGAGGAGCCTCACGCAGCAGAGTCACCGCATCCACTCCCTACATGTGCAGAGCTGGTGCAGTCACTTCGGGGGCTCCTAACTGTGCAAAGGAGAGTTCAAGGTGGAGTTGGTCAAGTCTGGAAAGTTCTCCTGTGCCACGTACTCACCACGTCAAGCAGCTTGAGGCTTCCTCTGAGCTTCAGCTGGAGGGACAGGGTGCGCAACAGCACCGTGGGGTTCGAAACCAGGGGCTGGTGTCACCTTCCCTCTGTCTACCACGGTCCCCTTAATCAGGGCCCTTCCTCCCCGGCTGCCTGTTTTGTTCTGTTTTCTTGCATTTCAGTAGAAAATTATGGGAAACTCCATATTCTATTCATATTCTAGCGCTAGAATTCTGAGGGCTCTGGAAGGAAGTCCGGCAGGCCTCTGAGTCCTCCAGGACATTCTTCGGCCTACCCCCTGCCCCCAGTGCAGATGCCATTTGTCCTGCCTCCCTGGGGGCAAGTCCTCTCTGAAGACACTATTCTAGCCCTGCCCAGATGTTAAAAGGCAACAATTAGACGGAGCCAAAAAGGTGGGCAAACACTTGTAACTTACTGGGGTAGAAGCAAAAAGTAAAGATGTTCTAGCCTGTCGGTGGCTTATAAACAACAGAAACATTTTTCACAGTTCCGGAGGCTTAGGCCCAAGGTGGGGGCACTGGCAGGTGGTGAGGGTCACTTGTGCATAATGGCATCTTCTTGCAGGGTCCTTCGTTGGTGGTGGGGTCAGGCAGAACTCTGGGGGTCCTTTCAGAAGAGCATTGATCCCATTCATAAAGCTCCACCCCCACGACCTAATCACCTCCCCAGGGCCCCACCTCCCAAGGCAATTGCCTTGGGGATGGGACTGAAACACAAGGATTGGGGGAGTGTACACAAATGTTCAACCCTAGCAAGAGGCAACATTGTGATGGGAATTCTTACAGTTAGAGGATGCCCAAAACTCCCAGTGGCTATAAAATCAGTCTGGTCTCCCTACAGGACTTAGGGCCATTCCTCACAACTTAAACTAGCCCCGGCAGTGGTTTCAGCCAACACCGGTATGGGGCCCATGTCTGTCCCTTTATGAGACTTGCCTATTTTCAGCTGTTTTCTGCTTCAGTGAGATTTCCTCTACTATGTTTGTTTTTTTTTCCATAGGTTCTCTGTTCCCTGTATCTTTTCAAGTAAAATTTGCCTTTCTTAATGGAATATTCAAAATCTTCCAAAAATTTGACTTCAAAGTTGCCGTGAGCCTAATACCTCTGTATCACTCAAAGCAAGTCCTCCGCTTCAGGACATGTCAGAGATCCCAAATCGTCTCTGTGATTTCAGCCTACCCAAAGCTCCCCTGGGTCAGCTCAGGTCCTCGATGAAGCAGATCCCAAAGGGGAGTGAGAAGTACAGGAGATGATGGGGGGGCATGCCCACAGGAGATGAGAGGAATGAGAGCAGAAGGCAGGGGCAGTCCCCACACAAAGTCACAGGCCTGACACTCATCAAAGGAAAGGGGAAGAAAAGAGGAAGTAAGGCAAGATGGCCCCTCCACCACTGCATGGCTGAATCTCTGCAGCCCAGCATGGGTTCCCTGCCACAATGGCCCTAGAGAAGCCTCACAATGGATGGAAGTGATCAGGCCTGGGTACCGACACCAGCTGGAAGCTGCCCGGGAGGGCATGTCTCCATGCAGATGCACAGGTCTGGAGGTGCAAGGTTCAGCTGGCCTGAGAGAGATCGAGGGCTGCAGTCTGTGGCTGCCAATGACTCACCCTCTACGTGCTTTTACAAGCAGCTTCCCGCGGCTTCCCTGGGCTTAGCTTCCTGCAGGAGCTAGAAGTAAACGTTAGAGCCCTGTCACCCACATCATTGGCCCCAGGAAGTAACCTTCAGTATTTATTCTAAATCTCCACCTCTCAACTGTCACTTCCTCAGGTCTTGGCGACTTATTGGTGGTACACCCCAGATCCTCATCTCTTCTCAGGCCACAATTAGACAAGGGCACACCTGACAGTCCCAAGAGAACCACCTGCCAGGCAAACATACTCCCCCCTGGCCCTTTGTGCACCAGCAGCCCTGCTTCTTCTGCTGGTCATGGTCCTGCCAAGACCCTGACTCGTCTGCAGTCCTTGGACACAAGGAGTCCTGAGCACTTGGCAGCAGTCGGGCCTATAATTTAATTAAGACCTGGCTGTTCTCACTCTTGGGCGCCTAACTCCTCCTTGCCTGCAGAGCCCAGAGTGGGGAAGGGCAGGATGGTTACTATGAGGACAAACTGTTGGCCTTCTGAACAGAAGCAGCCCAGGAAAGTCAATTTGCCACTAGTGGCTGGAGAGTCTTCTTGAGGATTTGTGCCATATGAGGGCTCAGCAATGACTCTAGTTGCCAGCTGGTTGAACATTCAGAGGAGCTGTAGCTAAATTAACTTAGTAAGTGGTGCTCTCTGCTGTGGAGGCCATGGGTCCCCTCCTCCTCTGCCACCATGTTCCCCATGATAGTTCTGACCTACCTAGGCTAAAGACTAATCATCTCAACCACCCTTCAGTCTCCTAGCATCAGTTCCTACCTATACAACAATAACTCCAAAATCTGCATTTCCATTCAAGAGTTCCAGGCCAGTACATTTGTCTAAAAGTCTACCACCATCTCCACTTCCACATTTTACAGCACTTCAAACTCAGCCAAAGAATAAACTCAAATCCCATGCAGTCTGTTCCTCCCATTTTTCCATCTTAGCGAACAGCACCATGTCCAGACCCCATGTCCCATCAATCATAAACCCTTAAACACTTCTGCTTCCTCACAATCTCCGCCTTACTCACAGCCATTGTTGTCTTTCTATTTATTTATTTTTTATTGGAGTTCAATTTGCCAACATACAGCATATCACCCAGTGCTCATCCCGTCAAGTGCCCCCCTCAGTGCCCGTCACCCAGTCACCCCAACTGTTGTCTTTCTTAGACTACAACAGCTTCCTAGCTGGTCCTTCTGCCTTTCCACTTCCAACCATTTTCCATTTTGCAAATAGGGTAATAATTCAAAGATATTCACCTACTTAAAACAGCTCAAGAGATAATGTCTAAGGTCATTAACATGGGTGAAAGGGCTTTTTGGTGTGGCCAGAATTGTGGAGAGTCTAGAAATTATAACTAATGAAAAACAGCTGAAGAAACTGAAATAAAACATGTATCTAGAAAACTTGATGGGAGTGAGGGAATACCTGGGTAGCTCAGCAGTTGAGCATCTGCCTTCAGCTCAGGTCGTGATCTCCGTCTGGGGATTGAGTCCCACATCAGGCTCCCTGCGAGGAACCTGCTTCTCCTTCTATGTCTCTGCCTCTCTCTGTGTCTCTCATGAATAAATAAGTTATAAAATCTTTAAAAAAAGAAGAAGAAGAAGAAGAAGAAGAAGAAGAAGAAGAAGAAGAAGACGACAACGACTTGAGGGGAAGCTTTGATAGTCATTATCAATTTTCTATGGCACTGATTTTTTTATTTAGTTCATCCAAATGTAATTTATTTGGGAGTATAAAGTGAGGGTCTAAGCTTATCTTTTAAAACAAAATCAAAATTAGTAGCTGACTATCACATGCAGAATATATGACATACTTGTGTATATAAAAATGCAAACATAAGTTCAAAATGAATACATTTTCAACTTATTTACTTTCTTGAATAGGTATCACACTTGTTAAGTAAGTAGTTTATAGCATATTTTTTAATACTCTGTGGTGCCAATACCCCCTTACCACTCTTCCTTCTTAAAACTTTCATAATTATTCATAGTTATTCTGTTCTGAATTCATGGAAACTAGTTAAAAATAGATACAAATATTCTGGCATGTAGTAACCTCTAAAAAAATGTTGTTAATAATAGTATTATTGCTTATTAAGTTTATTCAGATTTTAATTTCCTCAATTCAAAAAAATATAGAAGAGGGACTGCAATCAAATTTTCATTGATTATTTTAGCCCTAGCAATTCATTTATTTTTTTCTAGATTCTATTTATTTATTCATGAGAGACACAGAGAGAGAGAGAAGTAGAGGGAGAGGCAGAGACACAGGCAGAGGGAGAAGCAGGCTCCATGCAGGGATCCCAATGTGGGACTCGATCCCGGGAAACCAGGATCACACCTTGGGCCAAAGGCAGGCGCTAAACCGCTGAGTCACCCAGGCATCCCCCTAGCAATTCATTTATTTTTTAATTTATTCATGAGAGACATAGAGAGAAAGAGAGGCAGAGACAGGCAGAGGGAGAAGCAGGCTCCATGCAGGGAACCCAATGTGGGACTCAATCCTGGGACACCAGGATCATGCCCTGGCCTGAAGGCAGGCGCTAAACCGCTGAGCCACTCAGGTGTCCCTAGCAATTCATTTTTAAAAGACTGACATCTCCACAGTATTCAGTGCCTATATGAATGAACAGAAACTTTATCCATTTATTCTATTTCTTTGTTTCTATCTCTCAAATAAATAATAGTTTCCTTCAAATAGTTCTACACTTTTCCCTCTTAATGTTATTATTTTAGGCTTCTGTCTTCAGATAAACTTCTCTACTTACTCATGGTTTCTCTTCCTCCATAATTTTAGTTGATGCATAGTTTTGGTTTGCCATGGCCTGTTTCTATTCTTGAATGAATTTAACCTCTGCCTTCCTTCACCAATGAACTCTGTAGTCTCTGTGTCTCTTAGCTCATTTTCATAGGAAAAAAATATTTTATGTATTGTTGGCTAGTCAATGGCTGGTTTGGATTAGCAGTTTTACTCCTGGACCAATTAGTCACATGTGGATGTGAAGATGGTACCATATGAAGAGCAAAGTAGTATAATGTGATACGGAGGCTAGCTATATGTACAACACTGGATGCAACAGGCAAGATCTCTAGAAGTACAGTAAGTTGGTCAGAAAATGATAGACATATCTAATAGTATTCTGAAATATTGTGCATAAATTTTTATCATAAGCAGAATTTGCTTTTTATTATATTATCCACAAGGTATCCCCATATATAGCAATAAACTTGACATTTGTGTATTTATTATATATCCAGCAACTTTACTCATTGACTCCAATTGTTTTTAACTTGCTTCCTTTGAGAGTTTTGTCCTAACACTTAAAATAATGATTGATTTTTTCCTCTATTTTAAAAATGTACTCTTATTATGTCATTTTGGCATCAGAATAGCATTAAATAATAGAATACTAAGCATTCATTTTTTTCACATTTTTAACAGTATTTCTTCTAATGTTTCGCTAGTAATTATCATGTAGGAGATTAGGAAATTATATCACAAATGTTTCCGAAATGTAGATGAATAATAGCACACATGGCACAAGATGAGGCATTGAGGACCAGCTTACAACTCCCAGAAGAAATCATGGTAAGAAAGATAAGGAAGAGAGGTGGGAGCAGATTATGCAATGAATTGGGAAATAGCATCCATTCACTGAATATTTGAGAGTGGCTTTCCTGAATGAAACTCCAGTAGCTCTATGAGGCAGAAAATCAGAAGCACAGAGGGCACTTCCTCCTACAGTGGTGATGCCAGGCCAGAAAGGGTGTTGGGCAGAGCCCTGCTATCCCCCTGATGTAGAGGAAGGCCAGAAAGATGAATGCAGAAAACAAGCTCCTGGTATTACAGTCATTTCACCAACTCTAGTCATCTTAGGTAATATTTTGGGGTGAAGGAGAACTTGTAAAATGATATGCTGAGAAAGTAATTATCCTGCCACAGAAACCCTTACATTATGTATTATTTTAAAATTGAATTTAAAAATATTACATGCTATGAGCAAAAATCCTTTCCATCTTCTATAGCCATTATTTCCTATGGTCAAATATTTTTGTTCTTTACATGGGTTAACCCAGTTATGTTGATTATAACATGCTTTAGTCAATATAATACATATCTATTTGCCTTTCCAAATAGTTTAAAATCTTGGAACAGTAGCCATGGTTTATGCTTCTTTTATATTCTACATAGCAGCTGTCATTTGCTGTAACTATGATAGGCATTCAATAACAAAACTTGCAAAACACTGTTGATAGCCAGGAATCCCACTACACACCTGGGTCATTATCTCATAAATATTTCCTATTAGTATCAGGTGCAATAGAGTTCAAGAGAAATTGAATAGACTGGTACAAACCCATTTACATCCCATTTTGAAACCATCAAACTGTAACACAGGGGAAAAACTAGAGAATGTGATCAGTGTGCATGTGTATAGGTGTGTGTACAAGTACAGGTATATAGGTACACGTACAAGTACAGGTAAAATTGATTTTGCTTCACAAGTTTTTTGTTTTGTTTGGAAGAGAAATGGGGCAAGTACAGCTCCTACAAGTCCAAAGCAGAAGGCTTCTAAGAGAGCTCTTCAGCCTTTTCTCAAAATGAACTCATTTTTTACTTTGCATATAATTTTAATAATCTTGATGTCTGTCAAGATTTTATACTGAATGTTTTACATAATATATGTTTCATTTTTTAAATAAAAACTAAAGACATTTGCTATCTATAATTCTCTAGAAAGAACTAGAATGTGCCTGGGACCAGAGGCAAAATAAAAATGTTGTTTTCCTTTGGTTTATTTATCTTTTACATGAATCAGGAAAACATGTCTTAATTATTTGAAAGTAGAGACCATACGGGTGAATGGATATCAGGCATGATATTTACATAATTCAGCAATATTAAATGTCATGGGAGGAGTGAGAGGCATGCATGCTAGCAGCCTGCCCACGCACACATCCAACCAATGATTGGTCAAAAATACCATCTTTATACACGTGGGATATGTGCCATGTGAACACATTGACCTACCATGTTAACTTATCCACTGCTCAATCCCATGGGCCTGCTATTAGATTTATGATATCTATTATTGAGTTGTAGATCAACCTAGATATTAGATGTCAGTGTAAACACCTTTTCACACTCTTCACCATATAACTTGTCATTTTTAATCTCCTACAGTGATGTTAAGCATCTCCTTACCATCAAACTGTAAATACAGCATGGACCATATTTTCTACGTGACTAAAAGGGATGATTGAAGAGTTGATTGAAAAAAAAATTCCTTGATTCATTTCACCTGCAGTTCCCCAGGAATATGCTATGATTTATGTCCCAGCACAGGCTGTCTGATTAGTTCACTCTGGGCTAAAAAGGCAAACCATTAAAGGCATTAAAATTTCAACAAGAATGTTATCTTCACAGTAAGCACAAGAGTGACATCTTGTGCCTATGAACACATGAATTCCTGTAGACCTACCATTTCCAGTGAAAATCTGGGGACTGGTGAATCAGCAGAGAGTGAATCTGATACCATTTAAGTGCTAAAACTTATAAAATGCTGTGAGTGCATTGGTATATGGACCAACCCCAGCAGGGGAATTTAAGTTTTCACCTAGCATAGACAGCACACAAATGTAGGGTCTTACAGCTTTTTTCATTATTTAAGCATATCTGGATGTAATAGAAAACACTAGAATGGCAGCCCAGAAGCCAGGTTTCCAGCCCTAGCTCCAGCCATGTTAACTCATTGTGCTATTTCCTCATCTGTAAAATAAAAGCTTTAAGTCTGAGGCCAGCCACAGGAACACTTCCATATTTATAGTTCTTGGATTATTTTTATATAAATATTGTCAGAAAAAAAGAAAGAAGAAAGAAAGAAAGAAAGAGTGAGCGAGCATATGTCATTGTTAAGCACCACATTTTGTAAGACTCAAGACTTCCTTGACCACTGACATGGTAATGGTACCTACAGGCACAATAATGCTGCATAACAAATAACCACAAACTTCAGGAGCACAAAATAAGTATATATTTGGCTCATATATCTGAAGGTGAGCTAGGAGGTGAGCTGATATAAGGGGTCCAGCTAGAGCAATTCAGCTCTTCTTTTTGGGAATAGCAAGCCATGTTGGGTGAGCTCTCAGGGCAAAGACAGGTGCAAGAGAGTGACTAAAGCGCGCAGGCCTCTAAATGCTGGCTTATAACTGCTCACCATCATATCTACCTTATCTACTGGCAAAAGCAAGTCACACGAACCCAAAGTCAAGGGCAGGGAGGTTACATCAGCCTTCTAGTGGAGGAAGAACAAATTCACATGATGAACCGTGAGTTAGAAGGAGTGAAGACACACAGCAAGAACACAGTCTGTCATACCAACACATAAAAGGAAAATTAGGGATCCCTGGGTGGCGCAGCGGTTTAGCGCCTGCCTTTGGCCCAGGGCGCGATCCTGGAGAACTGGGATCGAATCCCACGTCAGGTTCCCGGTGCATGGAGCCTGCTTCTCCCTCTGCCTATGTCTCTGCCTCTCTCTCTCTCTCTCTCTGTGTGACTATCATAAATAAATAAAAATTTAAAAAAAAAAAAAAGGAAAATTAACCAAAAAAGAGTAGTCTCAATCCACATTTCCATTCACCATACATAGTGGACACTCTAGCCCAGCTACTGGAACCCACTTATGTAATGTAAGTTAATAAATATTTATTTTGACTACCTCTGAACAAGACTTGAGGTTGGACCAGAGTTACTGAACTGGCTCGGCCATCTCCTAGCACCTATGAACCTAGGTCTGCAGATGGTCAGTGCCCAGGCAAAAGTCAAAGATGCTTCCTTCTCATTACACAGAACACCAGAAAATACACATTATATAAATAAAAGTTTCACTCGACTACTCTTCCAAAACATATATTCAAAATGCAAATAAATCATAAAGCAGATACATTTGTAACTTGAATTTTAAAAAAAATATAAGGTTTTCCTTTTACCAAGCACTTTTGAATAAAAACCTAATGTAAGAGGGATCCCTGGGTGGCGCAGTGGTTTGGCGCCTGCCTTTGGCCCAGGGCGCAATCCTGGAGACTGGGATCGAATCCCACATCGGGCTCCCGGTGCATGGAGCCTGCTTCTCCCTCTGCCTATGTCTCTGCCTCTCTCTCTCACTGTGTGCCTATCATAAATAAAGAAGAAAAAAAAAAAACCTAATGTGGGAAACTTAAAAATACATTGGCCAATAATCTCGATGTAACATTATTTTTAATTTGTTGGTAGTAAAGTAATCTTCTTCTTCTCAACACTATAGTTTTACCTGAGTGTATTTTTGCAAATTACATATTTGTGTGATTCCATATTCGACACATTTCATGAGTGGACATGGAAGTTCTACTAAGGTCAGAATACAGGCCTAAGAAAATACATTAATAAAACATTCCAACAATTTGTAATATGTATTTGTTAGCTGAAGAGATACAAATAAATAAAATGCAAAGTCTCTGGGGAAGGAAACTGAGATGCATGCCCATAATCTGTTGTCAATAAGACATCCAGTGGCAGGAATCAGAGGGACCGGTGACCTCGCTGTGATTTTAGGAATTCCCTTTTTGCTATGTTTGCTACCTGTGAGCATTTAGAAAAGTTATAGATACTAATGATCAGGGGAAGGTGGGGGAGCTGCATCATGATATCCTGATCCCTCAAAGGTTGGTTATTTCAAAGCTCTAAAAGACCCTCTTGGATGTATTTAGGTAACATAAAGCCTGAAATCTACTTTCCAATATTGCAGGAAGGTGTCCCTTTATGTCAGTGTCCCTTATAGAAGACTTAAAACTTCCCTCTGTGTTTGAAAATTTCCCAAATAAAAAGTTGAAAACATTAAACAATCAATAAACATCTTTCAGAGGCTTCTAGTCAAGATGTCATACTAGAGACAGTTCCTGACAAAGCCTCTCAGCGCCACGCACTTAATATGATAGATAAAATCTACTGGGCAAAAATCAAAACGCCGGAACAGACAAAAAAAAAAGACACGATCAAGCTCAAAATTAGCTAAACGGCTCTATGAACCAGAGGCAGGACAGCAGTGTAAAGCTGGGAGCAGGACTGAAGCAGCAGCCTTGCTGGAAGTCAGGTCTGGAGACAGACAGACCAGCAACGCTCCGCTGTCCCAGGCAGCGAGCAGACAAAGCTCACACAGGCCAAGACCCAAGCAGGGTGTCTGAGTCACTTCGGCCAGCAAAACATGCATAATGAAGCCAGAGAATGACCTCACTAGAGCCGTCACACATCACTCATCCTTTTGATCATAAATGCAAAAATTCCAAATAAAATATTAGCGAATCAACAGTGTAGAGAGATACGTTATCAGGACCAAGCAGGGTTTCAGTTAAGACATAGACATGGCCAACATGCATATGAGAAAATGCTCTGCATCACTTGCCATCAGGGAAATACAAATCAAAACCACAATGAGATACCACCTCACACCAGTGAGAATGGGGAACATTAACAAGGCAGGAAACCACAAATGTTGGAGAGGATGCGGAGAAAAGGGAACCCTCTTACACTGTTGGTGGGAATGTGAACTGGTGCAGCCACTCTGGAAAACTGTGTGGAGGTTCCTCAAAGAGTTAAAAATAGACCTGCCCTACGACCCAGCAATTGCACTGTTGGGGATTTACCCCAAAGATACAAATGCAATGAAACGCCGGGACACCTGCACCCCGATGTTTCTAGCAGCAATGGCCACGATAGCCAAACTGTGGAAGGAGCCTCGGTGTCCAACGAAAGATGAATGGATAAAGAAGATGTGGTTTATGTATACAATGGAATATTACTCAGCTATTAGAAATGACAAATACCCACCATTTGCTTCAACGTGGATGGAACTGGAGGGTATTATGCTGAGTGAAGTAAGTCAGTCAGAGAAGGACAAACATTATATGTTCTCATTCATGTGGGGAATATAAATAATAGTGAAAGGGAATATAAGGGAAGAGAGAAGAAATGTGTGGGAAATATCAGAAAGGGAGACAGAACGTAAAGACTCCTAACTCTGGGAAACGAACTAGGTAGGGGTGGTGGAAGGGGAGGAGGGTAGGGGGTGGGGGTGAATGGGTGACGGGCACTGGGGGTTATTCTGTATGTTAGTAAATTGAACACCAATAAAAAATAAATTAAAAAAAAAAAGAATGTAAAACGGTTCAGCATGAGATTATCTAATCAGGTAACCTATCAATTAACAGATTAAAGAACAGAAGCTGTGCGATCTCCTCAACGGATTCAGAAAAACTGTTTTATAAAATTGGCGGTCATTTACACCGTTCAGACGATCCACAAAACAGGAACTTCCCTAACCCAATTCCCATCCTGCCCCCCCCCAAAAAAAAAGATAATGAAAACCCGCAGCAGGCTTCCCCTCTAGCTACCATAAGGTAGCTTGTGGCGCCCCAGGGTTCCTGCCAAGAATAAACAGGCTATCTGGGGGCCGGAGGGGTAGGGATGCCAAGAACAAGTTCTGTTTGGAAGCCCTGGAGAGGGAAGCAAGGGCTGGGGCGCAGGCGGCGGGGAGGGGCAGGCACCGCGAGGTGCGGGCGTCCCGCAGCTCTCCCCTCCCCCCGTGGGGTCCCGGGCCGGCCAAGTGCGCGCGAAGACCTTGGGGGAGCAGGCGGCGGAGGCGCGGCCCGGAGGCGCAGCGCGGCCCGGGAGCCCCAGAAGGCGAGGCGGAGGGGACAAGGCCCGGGGAGGCTGGTCGTGCTCACGCTCCCGCGCAAGCTGCAGCGTCAAGGCGGAAGAACACCTTGCAGGTAAAGAGCCGAGGCCGCTCCGCCCGAAGTCACCGGGAAACAAGCCAATGGAGACACAGCCCTATCGGAAGCAAATATTGCAATTATCAGATAAGGAGCCTAAAACCGTTACGAATGCGCACAAGGAAATGATGGGGGAAATGACGACAGAAGGGATATTCTCATCAGGAACGGAAATCTATTCAGAGAAACCAAACGGGGATTTTAGGGCCGAGACACAGACTGGAATTAAGAACTGCACGGAGAGGCTCACCGTGGGTGATGCCCCGCGGAAGGAAGACCCACCGGGGGGACGGCAGGTCTGCAGAGGGTGTCCGGCCTGCAGCAGGGAGAGAAGAGGGAAGAGCAGGGCTCCCCGAGGGGTAGGGCCAGAAATCACAGAAACGCACTGAGTCAGCAGATGACGACCCACTTTCCTAAAACTGCTGCAGGACGTCATCAAGCCATAGATGCGAGAACTTCTGCACATTCCGAGCAGAATGCGCTGTGGGGGATGCTCCGCGGGCACCGTGCTCAGCGGTGAAAGGCGTGGAGCCCCACAGAAGGCAGCCGACAAGGCATCACAGCCACAGACACATTTACAATTCATAGCAGTTTAAAACCACAATACATTTTTTTTTTGAAGTTGACAAACCTGGGACGCCTGGGTGGCTCCACGGTTGGAGCCCTTCAGCTCAGGGCGTGACCCCGGGATCCTGGGATCGAGTCCTGCATCCGGCTCCCCAGAGGGAGCCTGCTTCTCCCTCTGCCTTTGTCTCTGCCTCTCTATGTTTCTCATAAAAAAATAAATTTTTAAAAAATCTCTAAAAGTTGACAAATCAATTTCTAAAGAAGCCGGCCACTCCATCTGGATGGGCTGCTTCGCAGCAGGCTCTTTCCCCAGCCAGCTTCTCACCAGTTCTCACAGGTGGTAGAAAAGCCCAGCCTACACCTAGGCTTTCATCTTTCCTGCTTCCCCTCCGGGTACCAGCTCCACAAGCCCCCACATACGTTCCTGCCATGCTCCAGGCTAAACACCAGCAGCTCTTGTGCCGAACGTCTTATCGTCTTATCGTGGCCTATGGTCCCCATACGTATGCAGACAACACCTGTTCCTTCACTCCAGCCCTCTGGCCACTCAGCCCACAGCATGTCTGGGGTGCCCCTACAGTGCCACCCCACTCCAGGCTCAGGCTGCTCATGAGGCGACCAACCAAGACCCCAAAACACAGCAGGGTCAAGAAGACAGCGGCTTAGTTTCTCTCATGTCACATCCCAGACATGGCGAGTGGCTGGAGGACAAAGGACCCAGGCTGGCCGGTCAGCCCTGCTGTGCTCAACACGTGACCATCTCTGGGTGCCAGGCTACTGCTGTCTCTACTTTCTGCCATCAGGCAGGCGAGGGAGGGCCCAGGGCAGAGGCCTTTCTACTTCTGCACACCTGTCATCGTGTACACCCAGTCACACAGCCACACCTCACCACACAAGTGTCAGAGCAAGGCAGCTTTAGCTTTCAGACCTCTCCAGAAACAGGAAGGATGGGTAGTGGTTGACAGAGCCAACTCAGAGCACCATGGGGGCCAGTCCCCTGATCCCATGAATCCTGGCCCTTCCCAAGGGGACAGGTGTGCCTGAGAGCTGGGCTGGACCAACCAGGTTGTGGGGGACATTCCCTTACGGACTCCCAACCACCTTCCTCTGTCCTCCTCCCAGGCCCCTGCCAGGCTACCATTCTCACGTCTTCCTGTCAGCAGGACAAAGCGATTTCAGGGACGAAGCTCCCTGGCCCTTGTACTATTTCTGTGCCAACCTATGAAACCCTGATGGATGTCCCTAGTTCCATATCCAGGAAAGAACCTGTGAGAACTGGTGAGAAGCTGGCTGGGGAAAGAGCCTGCTGCGAAGCAGCCCATCCAGATGGAGTGGCCGGCTTCTTTAGAAATTGGTGTTGGTGTCCTCCCAGGGGACCTTGGATCCCTCCACAAAGTGTACCCCTCCGGAACTCTGCATTCCAAGGGAAGAACTGAGTTAATATGCCAAACTACATTATTCCTTCATCCTGACACCTAATTTTGCCGAGGCAGGGGTGTAATTAAGAGACATCAATTTATAGAACAAACAGGGTCTCCTCTAAGGTAATGCCTGCATACTCATGAAGAAAAGCAACTAGCAGTATCTTCGGTCTGCATATACACACACCCTATACACACACATACACTCTCACACCTGCACATACACGCACGTACCCCCACACACACCACACACATACACACATAGCAAAAGCACACACACATGTACACACCAAACACATACACCAGACATACACAAACACACCTGCACACACAGATACCCCACACATGCAGCAAAAACACACCACACACACACATACACACACACGTCAGACACAGACACACCCCACACACATATACACACATGCACCAGACACACAAACCCCACATACACACATGCACCAGACACATGCACACACTCAAACCCTGGTGAAACCCCCACGTCCCAACTGAAGGATTCCATTACACAATAAATAATAAATGCCACTAAGGGACATAAAAGAGATTTAACTAAGACAATACATGCTTTTTTGTTCCTGAGTGGAAAAATTCAACATTGTAAAATCTCTGTTCTCTCTGAATTAAAAACATAATTTCCATCTGAATCTTCATGAGATTAGTTTAGACATTTGAAAATTTTATTTCATAATCAATGAGGACTCATATATGGGTCTATCTTTGGATAGAATTAGGAAAATTTGTACTACCAGATAATAAAACACATAAACAGCAATAATAATGGTCTGGAACAGGTGGAAGAAATAATTACATGCATAAACAGAAGAAAATGGAGTCCAAAAATAGATTGTAGCATATGCGGAAATTAAATATATAATAAAGGAGGCATTTTAAATCACCGTAGTAAGGATGACCTAGTAAGAAATGCTTCTTGGAACAAGTGTATTGCTATTTAGAAAGAAAATATGTCCAATGTGTATCTCACATCTTACATTAAAATAAATTATAGGGAGACTTCAGATGAAAGGGGGGACATAAGAGCATAAACAGAAAGAATTCGATGACTACTTCTGTAATCCACAAGGGAAGACAGGTTCCTAAGACTGGCAGCAAATAGAAACCATAAATCCTGGTTGAAATAAAAAATGTAAAATATTTTCATGTCAAAAA
The DNA here is from genome assembly GCF_011100685.1 of Canis lupus familiaris. NCBI lineage: Eukaryota > Metazoa > Chordata > Mammalia > Carnivora > Canidae > Canis > Canis lupus. The sequence continues at coordinate 19,911,307 of NC_049237.1, forward strand.
AATACTATTTATTGGTGAAAAGGAAAATAATAATATTAAAGGAGAAGCTATGGGTGAAATAAAATAGCTAAATATTCTTAAGTCATATGAGGAAATCAGAAAAGACAATGTCCAACATGCTAAATCACGGAATTGCAATAAGCTGGGAGGGCAAAGATTTGGGGAAAGGGTATCCTCTTCACTGCTCATAGAAGCAGGAGTTGTTACAAATTAAAAAAAAAATCTAGCAATATATAGAAAAGCTTACATGTATGCATACCTGTATGTATCACTCTTACTACCTATCACTGTCCCAAAGGGCTAACAGTGTCTGTGTGCAGAATAGACACACTTGAAGCCTAGTCATTTCCCGTATGGCCCTTATGCTTCTAGAAGCTTCCTTGGTCCTTATTTTGTGTGGATGAGGTCAGGAGGCAGCTGTCTCACAGCTCAGGAGAAAGACCAGCTCCAGTGATCCACAGATGGATATAGACCCAAGAACGTCCTGCTCCTCCTCTAACTCACTGCATGAGTCAGCTCAGCTCTCTGGGCCTCAGTTTCACCCCCAGTCACACAAAGTAGTTGCACCTCACCTCTGAGACCTTCCTAGTCCTGAAGCTAAAGGCTCCATCACTGGTTAGAAATGATGGGTACTATGGTGGAAGGCCTTGGAGCAGAACCAATCAACTTCTCTCTCCCCCCAGGCCCCCACTGTGCGTGTGCAAATACACAGATATTCACATCCTGTCGGTAGTTTCTCTAGAGAAGCCTGACCAACACAGCTCTTCCATCTATTCACCCACCTGACCTTCACAACAGTCCCATGGTGGGTGTGACCATGAGCGGTAGTCATTAGGGCTGCGTACCCTGCCCTTGCCAGCTGCCCCCAGCGATGGGCGTGGCAGGGCACCCCCTTCACTCTGAGCACGTACTGCCATGTGCCCCTCGGAAGCTGGAACGCACATTGCAACTGTTTCATTGGTCATTCGAGTTCTGTTTACAATCTTCTAAACTTTTCACAATTAGGTTAAGAAGGCGCCAGCCAGGATAGTAAGACATTTCCCATAAAATTTGACTTTCTACTCCTTGAAAAAGAGAAACAAAATGTGTAGGATCCACCCAGAGAGTTTTGGGTTAAAATATAAACAGGTAACTGTGGAATCAGCATGACTTGGGTACAGAAGTGTGTTGAACTTTAACATTTTCAGAGTTTTGGGGATCCCTGGGTGGCTCAGCGGTTTAGCGCCTGCCTTTGGCCCAGGGCACGATCCTGGAGTCCCAGAATCTAGTCCTGTGTTGGGCTCCCGTCATGGAGCCTGCTTCTCCCTCTGCCTGTGTCTCTGCTTCTCTCTCTCTATGTCTATCATGAATAAATAAATAAATAAATCTTTAAAAAAAAAACATTTTCAGAGTTTTGGGATTTGGATCCTCAAATGAGATAAATTGTCAAAATAATTATATTCTCTCTTGGGGGAAAAAAAGCCTGTGAAAGCTAAACCCCCACCTCTGGCAGGTGAGAGAAGCAAGAGCAGGTCAGCATCCAACGGACGGGGTGGCAGGTATGAGTGGGGAGCAGGTGTGTCCCCTCCCCACTTGGAGCCACAGCAGGGCCTTGCACCCTTATTCTCACACCCAGGGGACTGGCTCTGGGCCCAACTGGAATCTCCAGGAAGAAGTATAACCCACTGAAGACCCAGCCACAGGCATAAGCTGGGTCAGCATCCCACATGGACCTCCTGGGAAGGCTGTCCCTTAGAATCATGAAAGGTAGCACTCCTCTCATCCTTCAGTGTTTGGTCTACAGCCATCCACGCAGTGATGAGGGACTGAGGTTTCCTGAAGGAGAAAAGGTGCCACCCCAGCTAAATGAGTCTGACTACAACTTTATCGGCCATGGTAACATTCCGAAGGAGAAACAGGAATCTGCAAGTTTGGTTGACTATGAAATCCATGATTTAGGAGAAACCTGTGGCTCAGGCCAAGGCCACCCCATCCAAGGCAGGGAAAGCCTTGAGAGCTCCACACTGCCTGACAAGGTGCCCTAAAGTTGGCTGCTGGTTCTAGGAAATGGACCCCTAGGGTCCTTATCCCATGATCGAACGGTCACTATGGATCCCCTGAAGACACAGCTCACCCACTTGTCCCGTTGGCATGTGTGCTCACCACCCCTCTGACTACAACCAGCAGGTCTGCCCATGTGGAGAAACATGCTGTGTACACATTTTTGCTACTCTTCAACCTCTGACTGTTCTTTCATATCAGAAATGAAGCCACAGGGCAGCCCGGGTGGCGCAGCCGTTTAGCGCCGCCTGCAGCCCAGGGCCTGATCCTGGAGACCCGGGATCGAGTCCCACGTCAGGTTCCCAGCATGGAGCCTGCTTCTCCCTCTGCCCGTGCCTCTGCCTCTCTCTCTCTCTGTCTCTGTCTCTATGAATAAATAAATAAAAATAAAATCTTTAAAAAAAAAAAAGAAATGAAGCCACATTTGGGTTTTATGCACATATCTCATGAATTTATTGAGGATAAATTTGTCCTGAGATTTGCAGAGTTCAAAGGTTACGTTCTAAACCCCAAGAAGTCATGACACCATCTCACACAAGACTTTGGGAGATAGCCAGCAGGACTCACCTCGGCAATGCCCTGAATACTGCCACACGGCCACAGACACTCTGGACCTCTTTGGCTCTGCAGGTCAATCTATGCTCCTTCCCCAGGCATGAGAGATGGTTAGGGTCTGGCCCGGTCCAGCTTTCCAGCCTCCAGCCCTGTCTTTGCTACACTGCACATTGCTGCAATTCTCAACCACCTGTACCCCCACACACACCGTGTGCACGCCTGCATGCATGTGCCCTATTCACAAGCATGCCTCCACACCTTCAGCTCCCCTTCCTGAGCTCGCCCACATCCGGGGTTTGGCGATGTTGCCTTTTTGTCATGGCCAACACCACCCTCCAGGCTGGGAGGCCCTCAACCCTGGGGCCTCTGCTGCACTGGGGACCCAGCTCCTCTACAGCAATTATGTCAGTGACACTGGTTGGTCTTCTCCTACACACAAGGCTCCTAGAAATGAGAGATCCCATAATTTAAGTTTTGAGGTCCATGGGATCTGTGGCCTGCTGAGTACGCACACTACAGGCATGGATCCTACAGTAAATGAACAACTAAGATTTCCCTATGTTTCAGAGGGAGACTCAGGGTGAGCAGTGTCTCCCCAGGCCTAGGAGTGAAGGGAGGGAAGGTGTGTGAGGGCAAAGAAGCTCCTCACCACCCAGAGGCTGGCGGGGAGCAGCATGGCTGTCCTGGGCCTGGAGACCCTCACGCAGCAGGTGTGCCAGATGGGGTGTCAGCTCCAGGCCCCAGTGGGCTCTGCTCTCCTGACCCAACAGGGACGGCACATGTGACCGGACAGGAGAGAATCCTGGGCCTGGGCACCCAGACCAGCTCTCCTCCTAGGGAGTCTGTTCTCTTGTGAAAATACCATAGGCTGAACCTGCCTGTAAAACCAGACATATTTTCTCCTGGCAATTTTTCTAAATTGAGTAAAGAAATATATTAAGATATCTTTACTATTAAGATATGAAATCCAATTTGCAATATAATAAATTTTCCAAATTTGAAAAACTACTTTAGATTCCACAGGGAGGAGTCAGGAGGGAGGAAGGCTGCCATGATCCTCACAGATCCTCCTGCAGATTGCTTTCCATCATGGATACCTCGTTTTATGGTTCCATTTTTCTAAGTGATATCCTGAACTGAACTGATATCCTGAACTGAGGAATAGTTTAGATAATAAATCCATTTAAATTATTGTCCATTAGAAGACAGGAAAACATTAAACCCAACCAAATCATGTAGGAATTATGAGCCGCCTTCCAGGTAAAAATTAGTGTCACACACAAACACCCTTGATTCCAGCACAAGTTCTCCCTTATAGAAAGAGCACTTTCCATCCAAATGACATGTTTCTGTGCAGTGGTTGTGGGCAGACAAGGCCTCGAGGCCTCCCAACACGGGGTCAGCCATCTGGCAGACATGCCCTGTGGGGCTGGGGTCCCCTCCTTTCTTCCTTTGACCCCTTCTCTTGGTGGTTCTGGAGCCACCCATCCTCCTGCCCTCCAGACAGCAGGCAAGAAGTAACGCTTCGCTCCAGTTTCAGATCTCTCACAGGATCTGCCAGGCAGGCCCAGGTCAGCGTCTACCCAGTCTGACCCTGGAGTCACGGGTGACAGGGCCACACCAAGCAGATGTGTCCTTTATGCAAAGCAGGTCAGAGTCTCAGAGAAAGAGGGATGGCTCAAGAGTCAAGCAAATACTCCCCCAAATATGCCTATTTCTGTGGTTTTCCTTAAATTCCTCCCTGACGCATTTAAGAAAAAATTCACTTTGCGGTGATGATTTATGCTAGTATCTAGTAAATGATGGAGAGGTTTGCTTCTCTTGTGAGGCTGTGATCCTGGGCATCCGTGCAGCTTAGCTATCCTTGCGCAGTGAGGTCACAGGCAGGGACCCCATTGTCTCCTCATCCCTCGTGGTCAACAGGAGATCACTCAGTAGGGATGACACTGTCTCTGTCACTCACATTCGTAAAATCATGGGAGAGGCCTCATGGGCTTCATAGCCCCAAGAGGCTCCCCTGATGGCCAATCTGGGCCTGGAAAGGAGGAAGGGCAAGACTGATCGAAACATGCTGGTTTGTCACAGGACCCACATGGCACATCCTCAGTGCTTTGCAGAGGTGACACGCACACCCCTATGCTATGCTGTGCCCTCCGTGTCTGCCTCCTTCCCCCTCCCTCACTACCATGAGGTCACTAGGCCCACATGGAGGGCCACGGGCATTCAAATGAGTCCCAGGAGTCTGACAGGCAACCCACTGATGAAGCTCATTACCTCGGGGGGTACCAGAAGCAGGAACTATGTATGAGTGGATTTAAGAATGATCAGGATAAAATGATAATATCCAAGTCATAAATGGCTACTGAGAGAAGCTAGGATATCAGCTTTTAAAGATGAGGATTTTCGGGTTAATCCTCTAACCCATGTCCCTACGAGCAGGATGTAATTGGGAAGTCACAGAAAGGAGGCTCTCCTGACAGCAAAAACAGGAACAAAATTATAGGCATGAGAGTGAGATGCTGAGTGTCAGAGCAAGAATCAGGTGCCCTATGGACGAGAGAACGATTTCCCTCCTGGCTGGGGATGTCAGCTTAGAAGGCCCATCTTCGGGGAGATCTTCCCTGGGTGACCAACGTAAGTGGGTCCTGCTCACTCTCCATCACACGTTTTCACCTCCTCACTGGTCACGACAAATACATTCACAATCAGGGTTCCCCTCATCTGCCATCCTGCTGTCTGCCGTCCAGAGCAGGTGATACTCCCAATGCATCAGCAGCAGGTCACTACAGTCCAACGGTGCATTATGTGCCTGCATCACTTACCCCCCTTCATCTCGTTACACGGGCATTTCATCATCTCATCATCACAAGGAGGGTGAATGCAGGACGGTAAAGTATATTGAGAGAGAGGGAGACCAGAGTCCCAGAACCTTTATTACACCACATCATTATAATTGTTCTTCTTTATTACATGTTGTTGTTCATCTCTTTACTGTGCCTAATTTATAAATAGAACTTTATCACAAGTATGTATGTGTAGGGGAAAATGTAGCCTATTTAGGGTTCGGTATCATCTGCTGTGGCTGGGGTCTTGCATCCACTGGGGTCTTGGAACTGCGTCCCCCAGGGTGAGGAGGGGATACTGTAAATGTGTATTTGTCTTCCGTTAGGCGTGTGCTATGCAAGATTTTGGTGAGTCATTGCAGGGAGTTGGTCCTGCTTACAGAAGGAAGGAAGGGACAGAATTCGGGATGTGCTGCCCCAAAATACAGTGCCTGATGTGTAAGTATTTAAAGGAGTTGGAGACGGTGCCAGAGCAGGACATCTCTGATCACCCTTCACCCTGAAGCAGGTCCCAAGACCCTCACGACACAGGTGCCCTCATTGCCCCACAGGAAGGGAAAGCCCATATCTCCTGGACCGGGGGACCCTGAGCAGCGCCCCAGCCGATGGGCCTCCCTCGTCTCCCCACGTCCTGCCCTCATCACACACTCCTGAACCTTCCGTGGGCCCCACACCTATCTACCCTGCATCAAATCCAGCATCACAGACTCTGTTCTCGCCATTTCTTTGGGTCTTCATTTCCTACATTCCCACATCATGTGAAACTTGTCCTGAACACACTTGTGTGTTTTCTCCTGCTCACCTGTCTGTTGGTTTCACGGTCAGACCCAGGCAGGGCCCCTGGGAGGTTGAGGAATAAAGTTTCACTGTCCTACAGACGGAAAGAAAGGAGAAGGGAGTGGTGGAAGTAGGGAGGGAGTCTCTTCTACTGGAATCCTCCAGACCAAAGAAAATGATCTACCGACACAGACCAGAGAACATTTGCTATATTATTATATGTGATTCTAGCAATACTGCTTGATTGCTTGTGAGTGGCACTCCAACGCACTGTTGATATAACTCAAGATGACATTCTTCTCTTTCAGCTTATTGTCCCAGTTAATCATTTGAGCCAATACTTCACTGACTTAGGTTTACTTCTTAATTGCCAAACCTACTCATTGTCCTAGAAACACACCCTGAAATGTCATACTGTGTGCTTTTTTCTGTTCTTCCCCTAAAATCCCATCTCTCAACACCACACACACATCAGCCCCTGCAAATTCTCCAACCTTCACCTTCATCAGAAAGAGATACAGCATTTGACTGAAGAGAGAAATTTCCAAATTATCACCTTCTAGTTGGCCATCCTGAAGCCAGCCCTCAGCTTCATATTCTACATGTCCAGTCCAGAATAAAGAGAATGAGCCTGGAAATCAGGACTCAAAAAAAGATTTGCCTGCAGACTGTTGGATCCCAGGGTGTGTGAGCTTTCTTCATCTTTATTGTCCCAATTCCTGGCACATAGATATTAGCCAGTCCAACATCAGTCACTAGTGAAGGATTCAATTATTTTTATTGCATCTTATCAAAGCTTTCACTAAAACTTCAGGTCATTAAATAATAGCTACCATTTTTAAAGCATCTCCTTGTGTGAGGGAACATTTCACCTAATCTAATCCTTGCAAGAACGCTCTGAGGTACAGATTAGAACGATGAATAAGGGAGATTAAGTAATTTGCCCAAATTCAAAAAGCTGGTAAAGGATGGAATTAGTTTTCCAACCCAGACCTTTCTGACTTCAGATGAAAGTTAAAAATGATCTTTGCTGACCAATTCTGTGATTCACCAAAACATTCATGTGAACATGACTCCCCAGTCCCCAAAATGTGTAACTCAAGAAGACCAACAAAACTCAGCTGAGCTGAAATCACAAGCACATATCCTGAAGACTGAGTTAGGACTATGCACAGTGGCTTGCCTTTCCAAGGTGAGATCAATATGTTGAACCTGCTCACTGTTCCCCAGGATAAGGGAGCTGGTATATTTTTACCTCACCCTGATGGGTAAAATACCAACACAGAGATAGGTGTTTCAGACACATGGCATTACACAAGTTGGCAAATATTATTACCTAAAACTCTCCTTAAAAATGACCCTTCTTGGAGCACCTAGGTGGCTTAGTTGGTTAAGCATCCAACTCTTAGTTTCAGTTCAGGTCCTGATCTCAAGGTTGTGGGATTGAGCCCCATGTCGGGCTCATGCTGGGCATGGAAACTGCTTAAGATTCTCTCCCTCTGCCCCTCACCCCCCTAAAAAATTAATTAATTAATAATAATAAATTTTAAAAATAAAAAAAATACATGATCCTTCTTGGGGTGTCTGGGTGGCTCAGTAAGTTAGGTGTCTGACTTGATCTCAGCTCGGGTCTTGATCTCAGGGCCGTGAGTTCAAGCCCTATGTTGGGTTCCATGCTGAACGTGGAGCCTGCTTTAAAAAAAATGACCCTTCTTGACCCAAATGTGACTTAATGGAAGCCAGAAACAAGAGTAATAAGTAGAATTTTGACACTTCCTCTGAGGATCTGCTACATAAGAGTTTGTTGATATTAAATCACATCACTTCTTATATCTTAAATCCAAGACAGTAATTAGGGCCACCCAGGGCGACCCTGGCACATTTTCAAGTTCCACCAGCGAGCCTTGCGGACACTTTGTCCCCATAAACTGTCCTTCTGATTCCTTTTATTAACCTTCACCCAAAGGTATCCCTGCCAAAGTTGTTACCTAATTAACTAGCTAACTGGAGTTGGTTTAGTTGAATTAAACAAGCATGTACCTGGAGCATGGTGGTGCACACTTGCTGTTGAGTACCTTTCAGGAACTTACATACACCCCACCCACAGGATACTCAGCACTTCATTAAGAAGCGTGAAGAACATTTTGCTCTGGGCAATGCCACTCGGGTTGAATGGCTAATGTCTTTAGGCCAGCACCCTGCCCACCTCCTGTGAGGTCAACCATCCGTCCCAAAGGCAAAGGTGAAACAGAAACAAGGGGGCACCAGCTGCCCCTACTCATCCTCCAGTCTTAAGGAAATGAAGCAGATATAGCTTCAAGACCATATCCCCACATTGCCCTGCCCCAAACCAGGGAGGTGCCCCTGCACCCTGTGCCCCACACCCCTTCTGGGCTAAGCCTTCTGTAGTATCTACTGCTCCATTCAAGGCCACTTCTAAAAAAAAAAAAAAAAAAAAAAAAAAGGCCACTTCTAAAGATACTAAAATCACGGATCCATGCAAGATACTCCTAGTTTAGAGAGCAAGCATAATCAATAGTGAAAGTCAGCATCAAAGCAAGACAAAGGATTTTTTTTGTAAAACTCCTGATGTGTCAGGCTAAATTCAACCCACTCACAAAAAAAAGTATGAATACATATTTTTTTAATTTATATAACTGAGAAAAGTAAATTTTATTTTAAAACATAAATCAAATTCCTTTTTATACTTAAGTATGAAACACATTTTGGGGGCACACTTTTCATCTTATTGGCATGCCTTGAAAATAAACTTAATTTAAAAATGCTCATTGTTGACAAATAGAGACTAAAAACAATCTGTGCTAGAAAAGTCATAATTACACTAATAGCTATAGGCATCAAAACCCTCGTAATTGAAGCAGAAACTGTGAATGAGCTTTGCCGCAGGTTCTCTGGTCTCTTCTCTGGAATTAATACTACAGAGACCCATAAAAGATTAGTCAAGACAAGCGATCAATAACTTCTCAAGTGCTAATAAGCACTGCCTTGTTCTGTGATATGTTGAGCAGTTTATCATGTTTGGCCATATGAAGATTTATAGAAAATCCATAGTTAAAACTGAAGGATGACGTAATGCAGCACTTAGTAAATGAAGCCTGGCTAAAACTTATGCTTGATATCACACATTCCCAGGATCTGCAGGAATCATTTTTGAGCCCCCCCCCCCTCCTTTTTTAAGAATCATAAGGAAAAAAGAGTCGAGTCACTTCACCAGTGTTGTCAGGAGTGTGATGAAGACAGTACGTGCTGTTCCTGTGATTACCTGCTTCCTCTGCAGTGGGAGGCAGGAAAATGCCTTGGAAATCAATGGAAATTTTTTCTACTCTCTTTTTCACCCAAGTATCAACTTTTCCTGGAAATTTTTTGGAACTTATATAAATTATCTGTTAGGACTACTTAGTTCTCTACTCCCAGTCAAGCGGACAGATCAACAGGCCGCGTGAGTAGGTGGGGCTAACGGGTGATTAACAGTTCATAAACTGTAGGCCTTGACCGTTAGGTCACACCACTGAACTTAACACCATGGCGGGCTATTAATTAAAAGCATCAAGTTGTATGTTTTGTAAATTAATCTTTGAAGCAATATTATACTGACAAGAATATACCTAATTAAGTAGATGGGCCACAGTGCTCTCATTCATTCAGAAACACAAACTAACTGTGAGCAATTACCAGCAGGCACACTAGGGGTTGTCCAATTTTCTCCAGTGTCAACAATTAGACCAGGAGATACGCATAAGGCAGACATGAAATCACTAGGTGAATCAAGATTTAACATGAAGATATATAAAAAATGTGGGAAAAGGCCAAGTATTCTTAATAAAAAATAAAGTTCGCCACCACACCAAACTGGTAGATGATACTTTTACAGTAGATAATGTGAGAGATCCTTAAAGATAAAGAAGAAATTTCCTGGGGAAAATTCTGACATTGGACCAATTACATTGTGAATTTTTTCAATCAGAAAATTTGGGGGAACAGTGAGATTCAAACTGCCATGTTAATAATGGCTCCTACCATGAGTGATCCCACATACGTACCAACATACAACCGACATGCTTGTTCTACCTTGGGCCACTTATTAAAATCCATCTGAAATCCCTCTTTCAGAAGTTCATTTGATTTGATAGTTTCAACAGTGCCACATCTCTTTTCATTTACAGTTCAATTCAATGTGGGACGGGCCAAAAACCACACAGCAGCGAGTGGAGCATGTAAGTAGGCTTCAGAACAAAGGGTATGTGTCTGTCCATCAAAAGTTGCCAGGGGACAAGGGCCGTGCACACAGAAAGTGGCATTTCCATCAGTTGACA